>NW_015505886.1:435457-445630 GCF_001515645.1 Sinocyclocheilus grahami | reverse complement strand
CATCTCTCAGAGCTGAGGATTGTGTTAATGGGGTATAAACTTTCTGGTAAGAGTTCAGCAGGAAACACCATCCTGGGCAGAGAGGAGTTTGATTTGAAGAGATCTGCTCAGTGTGTGAGGAGACATGGAGAAGTAGCAGACAGACACATCACTGTCATTGAAGCTCCAGGATGGTGGATTAATGAACCTGTAGCGTTCAGTCCTGAGCTACTGAAACAGGAGATTGTGCTTAGTGTGTCTCTGTGTCCTCCAGGACCACACGCTGTACTACTGATCATACCTGTGGAAACTAGATTTAAAGATTATCTAAGAAAAGCATTGCAGGGGCATCAGGATCTTCTCGGTGAGAGAGTCTGGAGTCACACTATAGTGCTGTTCACTCATGGAGACTCTCTGTTAGACACATCTATAGAGCAGCACATTGAGAGTGAAGGGCAGGATCTCCAGCGGCTGCTGGACAAATGTGGGAACAGATATCATGTTCTCAACAATCAGAACAGGAGTGACCACACTCAGATCGAGGAGCTGCTGGAGAAGATTGAGGAGACAGTGGCACAAAACAACGGCTGCCATTTTGAAATAGACAGAAAGATTTTACAAAGAATCAATAATAAAAGAAGAGCAAAAGAACGAATGCAGCAAGAGAGAGTGCACATTAGATCACAAACAAGTGAGTGAAATCATGAAATTGTATAAGGATCTACACATAATCTCAGATGTGTTTCCTTTCATTGTTTGTTTAGTGCTCTTCAGTCAAGTTTTAAATAGTTTAGTGTCTCCATCACTATATTATACAGGTGTATTAGGACAAACATAAACGGTATATTCAGCACTAACACTTATTACTTTAGATTTTTAGATTTTCTCAGATGGACTCCCATCCAGATACAACTCTCAAGAAGGGTGATATCTACTGACTTTAGAGAAAAATCAGCTAATCAGCTATGTTAATATTGTTGACATAATAGATACACTCCATTCATATGTAAGTTTTTTTAAAGGGGTCATGACGTTGCTAAAAAAGAACATTATGTTGTGTGTTTGGTGTAATGCTATGTGTTTATGCGGTTTAAGGTTAATAAAACACATTATTTTTCACATAATGTACATTATTGTTGCTCCTCTATGCGCCGCCTTTCTAAAATGCATCGATTTTTACAAAGCTCATCGTTCTGAAAAGCGAGGTGTACGCTGATTGGCCAGCTATCCAGTGTGTTGTGATTGGCTGAATGCCTCAAGCGTGTGACGGAAATGTTACACCCCTTAACATACTGTGATGCTCTGTGTCCCGACGCGACAAGACAAAACCAATAAAACCCATTACAAGCGAGGCATTTGATGCATCCAGTGGGGACATAATTACTGATTATAATGACTTATACTGTCTTTTTACGCGTTGCGTTGCGTATCACGCTGCGTAAACATAAGACCATGTCTGGAGAAACGACAAACAAGCGCTACTCTACACTGCTCAGAACTCACGTTTGAATCGTCAGTGGCAAATTCTTTAAATATAAAAAACGTACTTACAGGCTGTGAGTCAGAAGCACCAGCCTGTCCTTGCAAAGTTTGAACTGCCCCACTTTATAAAAACAGACACCGGCATTGTAGGCTACTCTCACAGGAAACAGTCCTCAGCCTCCGCAAAATGCGCTGCACACATCTGAATATTTTGGTTGAACTGTTCTGGAACAGTGTTGTAAATTCAACTTAACCAGTGATTTCTAGTTGTGTCCTCTTTTGGAAGGCCAAACACAGCTTTCACAACGAAACACACAGCGTCACACACTGCGGGCTTGAGTGAGCGGCGGCGAGCTTGAGAACGCCATGGCCGGCAGATTTGACGAAGGAGCGGCTGGCGGGGTTGCAGCAACCACATGTGACGACCCCGGGCTGGACTCCGCTTCGTCCACGGTGAAAGCCGATCCGGCGATTCACAGCGCGAAGTTGATGTATTTCCTCAGCGACCAGCACGGATCAGCTCTAGGCATGACGAAGCGGATATCGTCCTCTTTTGGAAGGCCAAACACAGCTTTCACAACGAAACACACAGCGTCACACACTGCGGGCTTGAGTGAGCGGCGGCGAGCTTGAGAACGCCATGGCCGGCAGATTTGACGAAGGAGCGGCTCCAAACAAAGTAGTTTCACTTTCACAAGGAAACACACAGCGCCTTCACGACATGGCGGCGGCGGCAGCAACAATACTACAGCGAGAATAAAAGTTACGCCTTCTTTCTTTGCGTGAACATTTGGGCGGTGTTAGAACGATCCGTTTTAGGAGGGCGTGGTTGACTCTTAACTTTTATAAAGAATATATTTTTGGATTTGAGACTTTAGTCTTTGCAACTTTACAGATCTTCTTTATGCACCAAAAGCTTGTAACACTCCAAAGAGAAAGGAAAAATTGAAATCGCATCATATGACCCCTTTAAAGGTGTCTGCCAAATGCATAAATGTAAATGGTGTGCAAATAACCTGCTCTCTGCTTGCATTATTACAGTCAGTGAACAGGGATCTTATTCATGGTCTCTAAGAAGTTCAGCACGCGGTTCAGTTGTATCACAATCAGAAGCAGACAGTAGGTCAATTTGTGGCTCATCAAGTTCCAGAGATTCATCGCACACCTCAAGATATGAGACAGTGGTTCCGAAAATATGTAATAGCATGGAATTTCCACCAAACAGTGAGTGTTTTTGTATTATTTAGAACTTTCCACCAGTAATGTTCCATTATGAATTTATATTGAATTCATTGTAGTATAATTAAATTCCCTATTACAAAATTTTTAGTTTTTCTTATAGCATGATGTAAATATGTCTTTAAATTTTGTGAAATGTGATTTGTTGTATACAAAAATAGCATTTTAGATAAAACAGGGTTGTCAAGTAAACAAACCTTATGTAAAATATAAAATACAGCAGCTAATGTAATATTAAGTTTGACCTCCTGAGACTGATGATCAGTGTTATTTGAAAGTTAAGCACCTGCTTTCACTGAACATTTAAAGTTTCATACCTTATATATATCAACTCTACATAGATGTAGTAAGTGTTGATTAGATATATACATTTCAAAGATAAAATTATTTTATAAATCTTTATCTGGTTAATAAAATTATTAGTGTCTTGAAAGTCATCTGCCATTAATCAATTCTTTTCCTCCTTTCTTCATGCCAAAGGCTGCATTTATTTTAGAGAATATATTGAAAATGTTAAATATAAGAATTTATTTCTACAGCAGTTTCTAAAAGGTTTCTGATTCTATTTTTCCCCAGTGAGTGGAGATAAGAGGTGGGACATGAAGTCTATAGGAAGTTCTGCTTATGGTTCATTTGGATCACTATCAGGAGCAGACAGCAGGAACATTTTGGGATTATCACATTCCAGAGATTCATCGCACACCTCAATACATGATTCAGGGGACCTGAAAATATATAACAGCATGGAATTACCTCCAAACTGTAAGTGTCTTTTTTTATTTATTATTTTTAATAATAATTATTATTATACACTTACCACCAATACAATACACTTTGGTGTCCCATTAAATCTTTTGAAGAATTGTTGGCTTTAATCATGGTATTTATATTTTAGACAGTGTTAATTATCTGAAAATTGTTATTGTGGTCTCTTCCACCTCTTGACCTTCTTGACTGTATCTAACAATGAATACAATGTCATCATTTGAGATATCAAATATCTCTCTCTATATAATTTCATAGGAAATTATTTTATAAGTCCTATCTGGTTAATAAAGCGTTGTTGCATAATGTTTGGAAAGTCACCCATCATTGATTCTCTTGACAAAAAAAAAATTATTTGCTTCATGTACTTATTCCATACAGTAGGCTACATTTACTTTTAGAGAAAACTGAAACCATTAAAATCAGATATTTTTCTACAACAGTTTCCCACAAAATTTTATTCCTTCATTCATTCATCCTTCCATCCAGTGTGTGAAGATGACAGGTCAGACGCATTGTCTCTGGGAAGTTTAGCTCATGGTTCAGTTGTATCAGGAGCAGAAAGCAGGTCATATTTTGGATCATCACGTCCCAGAGATTCATGGCACACCTCAAAATATGAGTCAGGGGTCCTGAAAATATGTAACAGCATGGAATTACCAACAAACTGTGAGTGTCTTTTGTTTTATTCAGAACTTTCTACCATTGCTGTACACTCTGGTTTCCCATTATGAACTGATATTGAATTAAGTGTAGTGTAATACAATTCCCCATTAAAAAAAAGTGGAGTCTTTCTTATAGCATGGTAAGAAAAGATAAGATATAGCATGATTAGATTCTTTAATTCTGGAAAATATAATTTTGTTGAAAAATAACATTATGGATAAAACAGGGTTGTTAAAAATACAAACATTATATAAAATATAAAACAACAGCTGATGTAATATTAGTTTTGACCTGAGATTGATGATCAGTGTTGTCTGAAGGTTAAGCACATGCTTTCACTGAACATTAGAAGTTTCAGACCTTGTATATCAACTCTACACAGATGTAATAAATGGTGATTAAGCCATTAATTTATTCTTTAAATTTTAAAGATAAAACTATATAAATTAAATAAATGATGTAAATCTTTATCTGGTTAATAAAATTCATAGTGTCTTGAAAGTCATCTGCCATTAATCAATTCATTCCCTGCATGTTCCATACCAAAGGCTGCATTTATTTTTAGAGAATACATTCAAAATGTTAAATATAAGAATTTTGGGACCCACTTTATATTAAGTGTCCTTAACTACTATGTACTTACAATTTATATCTATTTACTTAAAGTATTACAGTATTACTTCTATTTGAAAATACTGTTCTGTAATTACATCCGTAATTCATTTCTGTAATTACAACTATAATTACACTGTTGACCCTACCTCTACCCCTTAAACCTAGCCAAACCACCTAATCTTATCCATATACCCCTCCATAGCAGCAAAAGTGTTTTGCAATTCAACATGAAAACAATAGGTATGTTGTATCTAACAATTCGTCATTTTATTATCATGTACATAGTATTTAAAGACACCTAATATAAAGATTTGTTCTACAACAATTTCCAAAAAGTTTCTGATTCTGTTTTTCCCCAGTGAATGGAGATGAAAGGTGGGAAATTTTGGGTCTGTGATCAATTCTGCTTACAGTTCATCTGGATCACTATAAACTTATAAACTACTACACAGATGACATAACTCACACATAACTCTACACAGATGTAATAAGGGGTGATTAAGCCATTACTTTAATATATAAATCTAATAGATAAAACAGGGATAAAAATGATTTTATAAATCTTTATCTGGTTAATAAAATGCATAATGTATTAAAATTATCTGCCATTTTTCCCCTTAAAATCAATTAATTTTCTCCTCCTTGTTCCATGCAGAAAGCTCCATTTACTTTTAGGGAATATACTGAAAATGTTAAATATGAAAATTTTGTTCTACAACAATTTTCAAAAATGTCCTGATTCCATTTTCCCCAGTGAGTGGAGATGAGAGGTGGGACACAAGGTCTATGGGAAGTTCTGCTTACAGTTCATCTGGATCACTATCAGGAGCAGACATCGGTTCAGTTTTTAGCTCATCACAATCAAAAGTCTCATCACACAGCTCAAAATTTGGGTCTGTGGAACATTTAGGGACCAAAAGAGCACATTGTGTGCCCAATGTCTCAAAACTTAAGCATGATGAGGACACTGAGAAGACTTGAATACTAAATTAATGTGGTGACTGTATAATACTGACTTTGTAATTTTTACATCATAATGTATCTGTCAGATTCTGTTCCTTGTTTTGGGTGTGTTTTGCTCCCCATGTGCCTTTCATGCCCTTATTTGGTCCTTCCTGTTCCTGTCCCCATTTAGTTCTATTAGTTCCAGGTGTTCCTTGTTATTAGTTATCCCCCTCCCCTGTCTGCCCCTCAATATCTGCCCTATTTGAGTTCTAGCCCGTTCTGTTCTCCCTTGTCCGGAATTGTATATGTCTACCCTTGCTACGTGTGTTTCCTTGTTCCCTGCATGTTATTAAAACCTATATGTTTGAATTCCACTCCTCGTCTCCTCGCTCCTTTGTCTCCGGGCTCACTCAAGCCCGCTGGCTGTTCCCGAGTCAGGCCCGCCGGCCACCGCAAGGACAAGCACTTCACGGCCACCCAGTTCACCCGTAATCAGAAGAGGAGAAAGAGGAGAAATGACTGGCTCAGGGTCCTCTTCCGCGCCCGAGTACTCACTCCAGTGTCGGCTCCAGCCCCAGAGCTCCCTGCAGTGTCGGCTCCAGCCCCAGAGCTCGCTCCAGTGTCGGCTCCAGCCCCCGGATCTAGCCCAGTCACGGCTCCCCGCCCAAATTGTTATTGTGGTCTCTTCCACCTCTTGACCTTCTTGACTGTATCTAACAATGAATACAATGTCATCATTTGAGATATCAAATATCTCTCTCTATATAATTTCATAGGAAATTATTTTATAAGTCCTATCTGGTTAATAAAGCGTTGTTGCATAATGTTTGGAAAGTCACCCATCATTGATTCTCTTGACAAAAAAAAAATTATTTGCTTCATGTACTTATTCCATACAGTAGGCTACATTTACTTTTAGAGAAAACTGAAACCATTAAAATCAGATATTTTTCTACAACAGTTTCCCACAAAATTTTATTCCTTCATTCATTCATCCTTCCATCCAGTGTGTGAAGATGACAGGTCAGACGCATTGTCTCTGGGAAGTTTAGCTCATGGTTCAGTTGTATCAGGAGCAGAAAGCAGGTCATATTTTGGATCATCACGTCCCAGAGATTCATGGCACACCTCAAAATATGAGTCAGGGGTCCTGAAAATATGTAACAGCATGGAATTACCAACAAACTGTGAGTGTCTTTTGTTTTATTCAGAACTTTCTACCATTGCTGTACACTCTGGTTTCCCATTATGAACTGATATTGAATTAAGTGTAGTGTAATACAATTCCCCATTAAAAAAAAGTGGAGTCTTTCTTATAGCATGGTAAGAAAAGATAAGATATAGCATGATTAGATTCTTTAATTCTGGAAAATATAATTTTGTTGAAAAATAACATTATGGATAAAACAGGGTTGTTAAAAATACAAACATTATATAAAATATAAAACAACAGCTGATGTAATATTAGTTTTGACCTGAGATTGATGATCAGTGTTGTCTGAAGGTTAAGCACATGCTTTCACTGAACATTAGAAGTTTCAGACCTTGTATATCAACTCTACACAGATGTAATAAATGGTGATTAAGCCATTAATTTATTCTTTAAATTTTAAAGATAAAACTATATAAATTAAATAAATGATGTAAATCTTTATCTGGTTAATAAAATTCATAGTGTCTTGAAAGTCATCTGCCATTAATCAATTCATTCCCTGCATGTTCCATACCAAAGGCTGCATTTATTTTTAGAGAATACATTCAAAATGTTAAATATAAGAATTTTGGGACCCACTTTATATTAAGTGTCCTTAACTACTATGTACTTACAATTTATATCTATTTACTTAAAGTATTACAGTATTACTTCTATTTGAAAATACTGTTCTGTAATTACATCCGTAATTCATTTCTGTAATTACAACTATAATTACACTGTTGACCCTACCTCTACCCCTTAAACCTAGCCAAACCACCTAATCTTATCCATATACCCCTCCATAGCAGCAAAAGTGTTTTGCAATTCAACATGAAAACAATAGGTATGTTGTATCTAACAATTCGTCATTTTATTATCATGTACATAGTATTTAAAGACACCTAATATAAAGATTTGTTCTACAACAATTTCCAAAAAGTTTCTGATTCTGTTTTTCCCCAGTGAATGGAGATGAAAGGTGGGAAATTTTGGGTCTGTGATCAATTCTGCTTACAGTTCATCTGGATCACTATAAACTTATAAACTACTACACAGATGACATAACTCACACATAACTCTACACAGATGTAATAAGGGGTGATTAAGCCATTACTTTAATATATAAATCTAATAGATAAAACAGGGATAAAAATGATTTTATAAATCTTTATCTGGTTAATAAAATGCATAATGTATTAAAATTATCTGCCATTTTTCCCCTTAAAATCAATTAATTTTCTCCTCCTTGTTCCATGCAGAAAGCTCCATTTACTTTTAGGGAATATACTGAAAATGTTAAATATGAAAATTTTGTTCTACAACAATTTTCAAAAATGTCCTGATTCCATTTTCCCCAGTGAGTGGAGATGAGAGGTGGGACACAAGGTCTATGGGAAGTTCTGCTTACAGTTCATCTGGATCACTATCAGGAGCAGACATCGGTTCAGTTTTTAGCTCATCACAATCAAAAGTCTCATCACACAGCTCAAAATTTGGGTCTGTGGAACATTTAGGGACCAAAAGAGCACATTGTGTGCCCAATGTCTCAAAACTTAAGCATGATGAGGACACTGAGAAGACTTGAATACTAAATTAATGTGGTGACTGTATAATACTGACTTTGTAATTTTTACATCATAATGTATCTGTCAGATTCTGTTCCTTGTTTTGGGTGTGTTTTGCTCCCCATGTGCCTTTCATGCCCTTATTTGGTCCTTCCTGTTCCTGTCCCCATTTAGTTCTATTAGTTCCAGGTGTTCCTTGTTATTAGTTATCCCCCTCCCCTGTCTGCCCCTCAATATCTGCCCTATTTGAGTTCTAGCCCGTTCTGTTCTCCCTTGTCCGGAATTGTATATGTCTACCCTTGCTACGTGTGTTTCCTTGTTCCCTGCATGTTATTAAAACCTATATGTTTGAATTCCACTCCTCGTCTCCTCGCTCCTTTGTCTCCGGGCTCACTCAAGCCCGCTGGCTGTTCCCGAGTCAGGCCCGCCGGCCACCGCAAGGACAAGCACTTCACGGCCACCCAGTTCACCCGTAATCAGAAGAGGAGAAAGAGGAGAAATGACTGGCTCAGGGTCCTCTTCCGCGCCCGAGTACTCACTCCAGTGTCGGCTCCAGCCCCAGAGCTCCCTGCAGTGTCGGCTCCAGCCCCAGAGCTCGCTCCAGTGTCGGCTCCAGCCCCCGAATCTAGCCCAGTGAGGGCTCCTGTCCCTGAGTTTAGCCCATAGAGGGCTCCTGTTCCTGAGCTTATCCCACGGAGGGCTCCTGTTCCTGAGTTTAGCCCGGTGAGGGCTCCTGTCCCCGAGTTTAGCCCGGTGAGGGCTCCTGTCCCCGAGTTTAGCCCAGTGAAGGCTCCTGTTCCCGAGTTTAGCCCACGGAGGGCTCCGGTTCCTGAGCTTATCCCACGGAGGGCTCATGTTCCTATATCTGGCCCACGGAGGGCCTCAGAGCCTGTAATCTAGAGGGCCTGTAGAGGCCTCGGAGGCGGCTCTGCCATGGCTTCCTAGTCTGCCTGCACCGCCATGGCTTCCTGAACTGTCTGCTCTGCCATGGCTTCCTAGTCTGCCTGCTCTGCCATGGCCTCCTAATCTGCCTGTTCCGCCATGGCCTCCTGAACTGTCTGATCCGCCATGGCCCCCTGAACTGTCTGATCTGCCATGGCCCCCTGAACTGTCTGTTCTGCCAAGGCCTCCTGGACTACCTGCTCCGCCATGGCGCCCCGAGCTGCCTGATCTGCCATGGTGCCCCGAACTGCCAGATCCGCCATGGGTCCTGGAACGGGTGCCGCCCTGGAGGCCTTCCGTCCTGGAACCCTGCTCCTAGAGGCCTCCAGAGCGCCCCCCCCCCCTCCCTGTTGGATGTTGTACGGCGCGGGACGCACCTTCCGGGTGGGGGGAGTAATGTCAGACTCTGTTCCTTGTTTTGTGTGCGTTTTGCTCCCCATGTGCGTTCCTTGCCCTTATTTGGTCCTTCCTGTTCCTGTCCCCATTTAGTTCAATTTGTCCGGAATTGTATATGTCTACCCTTGCTATGTGTGTTTCCTTGTTCCCTGGATGTTATTAAATCCTATATGTTTGAATTCCACTCCTCGTCTCCTCACAGTAGTGAACCGTGACAGTTTCTAACTTTATTATAAATCTGTTTTGTAGATTTCAAATGACTGTATAAAAATATCTAAACAAAACTGCTGGGTAACACATAAAACAAATGTTTTACAAACCTTCCTGTTACAGGTTGTGTCTGTGTGTGTGTATATATATATATATATATATATATATATATAT
>NW_015505886.1:425923-435269 GCF_001515645.1 Sinocyclocheilus grahami | reverse complement strand
CACACTGGGGTGAAAGATCTACGAATGATGAGTAAAACATTTACAACTGATGAGTAGTTTACACTTTAGATTAGGGGATGCAGAAAGTGTTGTTAATGCCTTGTATACACTTACAGATCATTTGTAACAGGTAAGAAAAATCTACAAATGATGTGTAACACATTTACAAGTGATGAGCAGTTAAAATGTTAGATTAGGGGATGCAGAAAGCTTTGTAAATGATTTATTCATGCGTTTACACAACAGGTTTTGAATACTTTGTAGTGTGTATTGCAATGTAATGGCTGACTGGTGAGGGTGTAGACAGATGTCTTCTTTGACACACATGGAGTATTTTAACGCTGTGCACTTGAGTGGAGGGTAAAACCGGTTCACATTATCACTAAATCCAACATACTTCTCACAGAAGACAAGTCTGTTCTGATGAGAGAAAGGGTTTAACACAACCCACTGGAATCCCCTGACTGTAAGTCATTTACATGTTTATTCACTTGACAGCAAATAATTTATTATTCTTTAAAAATATATTTTTTGCATAATTGCATTTTTGTGCTTTTTAACAGACCAGCTTACAACTTTAATGAAGCATACATGAATTATATACTGATAATTTACTAATGGTTTAATTATCATTTGTTCATGATTAACAAATGTTTTTTAGTTTTTTTAGATAGTACAATGTTGACATTTTAATGATTTATAAGTGATTAATAATATATTAACTTGTAACTTAACTAGTAGCTATTAACCATTTACTAAGGATATGTTTGATTATTTCATGATGCTATTTTTTAAGATAACTTACAACAGATTTGTAAATCGTTAGCTTATTACTTAAAAATAATTTGTGAATGTATAGTCATGTTTTGTAAATGATTAGTTCATCATCAATCTAATCTTGTAAATGATTTATAACTTAATCTACAAAACAGATAAAAATATTAGCATATCACTTATTAATCATTTATGAATGCATAGTCATGTTTTGTAAATTATTTTGTTCATCATTAACTAATCACTTATAAATGACTTATTATAAAACAACTGAACGTTATTATAAAGTGTTACCAACTGTTCTAAAGTATTATTAAAAATATTATTGGCATCTCTGTTTAACTGCTTTCAAGTGATTGAGTTGATGTCTTTTTATCTATAATTGTATACTGCAGTGGTTCTCAAACCTGTCCTGGAGTACCCCAGCCCTGCACATTTTGTATGTCTCCCTCATTTATCACACCTGATCCCATAGATTCAACTCATCAGTTTGTTAGTGGAGACTGCAAGACCTGAAGTGGGTTTGTCAGATATAGGGAAACATGTAAAATGTGCAGTGCTGGGGGTACTTCAGGAAGAGGTTTGAAAACCGCTGGTATACTGTATATTCCTTTATGTAACAATCAACAAGTCTTAATATTATATGTGCTTTCTTTTGTTATGTTTTTTTAACTAAGTAATGTCTTGGTTACTTTTGGTTTATAGATCATATTATGTAAGCTCCAAGACCTAATACTCAAACTCTCAACTATAAAACAATTGCCCAAGTCATAATAAAATGGCAAATCATTTATCCACACTATAAGTATATGAAATACCTTTTTATAGCATTTGATTTCATATTGCAAGTAGCAATACTGATGAAGCAATACTGTTTTGCAGTGCATCATCTACAACACATAAAAATAAGATAATTTGCAAGTTCGAGAGAAGTCAAAATTATAATATAATATATAATATATACACACAGTAAAATCAGCAGTGTAATATTTGCAGTGATAAAAGTTATTAATTCCCAAAGAGTTGAATTAACAATCTACAGTGTTAAACAGTACTCGTGTTCAGTGTTGTTATAAGGTGTAATTTCACTTTTACACTAAAAGGGCGGAATAAAAACCCCAGCCGAATTGTCTGGACTCCGCCCTTCAATGACTGCTGCCTCGCAATGCGACGACGCCATTTTTTCTTTGATGAAGCAATACTGTTTTGCAGTGCATCATCTACAACACATAAAAATAAGATAATTTGCAAGTTCGAGAGAAGTCAAAATTATAATATAATATATAATATATACACACAGTAAAATCAGCAGTGTAATATTTGCAGTGATAAAAGTTATTAATTCCCAAAGAGTTGAATTAACAATCTACAGTGTTAAACAGTACTCGTGTTCAGTGTTGTTATAAGGTGTAATTTCACTTTTACACTAAAAGTGCGGAATAAAAAACCCAGCCGAATTGTCTGGACTCCGCCCTTCAATGACTGCTGCCTCGCAATGCGACGACGCCATTTTTTCTTTGAGCGACCGAGACGGTAAGTTGGATTGCTTTTCTCTTTATAAAAGTACACGGGAAAACATTTTTTGTTGATAATTTTACTCAAAATATGATTGGTGGTGAACACATTTAGAAATTTCTAACTGCGCGTGTTTTTGTCAGGTTTAGTGTTAAGTTCGTGTTCGTGAGGTACAGAGATGTAACGTTAAGTTACAGAAGAGTGTGAAAGTTTCTCATGCCGGTTATCTACAGGTGCATCTCAATAATTAAGATTGTCGTGAAAAAATTTTCAAAGAAACTGTATCGCATTGAAATAAATATGAAATAAAAAAAAAATAAAAAATAAACATGAAAGTAGAAAGACTAAAATAGTATTTTCTTCATCTGAACTGATTTGGAGAAATGTATAAGCTGCAGTGAATGGGTGCCGTCAGAATGACAGTTCAAATAGCTGATAAAAACATCATAATCCCCTGTTGTCCTCTCACATCAGATGCACCGATGCACCTCTATATATATATATATATATATATATATATATATATATATATATATATATATATATATATACACACACACACATACATACACATTTATACATATTCACACATATGTATATATACTTACGTACACACACACGTGACGATATGGGTTGTCTTATGTGGGTTGTGCAGCAGCACTGCTCCTCAGCGCATATTAATCTAATGTTTTGATGTGTTTGTGTGGCCGTCAGTCAGCGCAGCGTTGTGGATACTATACTTAGGAATCACAGAATGTACATCTTGGAAGTATAACCCAAATAAGTATTTTCACTGTGGAAAATGTCATCTGAATAAGTAAGTAACATGTCTGCCACTTTTGTTCCAATGTTTTGTTACAATAAATCGTGGTACCAATAGTACGCTTAGCTCACATCAAACCGTACAAATTATTATTATTATTGTTATACTTTGTTCTCAAATTGTTCATGTTAACAACATTAGCATTACGTGACTATGTGTATGTAGCCTAGTGTATTAGCGTTACCTGTAGATTTAAATTTCTGTACAGTCTAATCTCTAATTGTCATAGCATTCTAATTTCATGTAAAGAAATTGTTCTTTTAATCCAAAAAGCTAATTAATGTTCCTTAGAACTCAATCTTATTTTTCTTCTCTGATTTTGATCTGTCTTTGAGAGTTTTTAACAACTCTGTTCAAATGCATCACAGGGAAAATGGTAAAGGAGCGTAGAGCTGGCATTTATAGATTCCCAGTACAGCATAATTTTGAATAAGATTGTCTTGTACTCTGTTTGTTGCAGGTGGCACCCAGCATCTCTCAGAGCTGAGGATTGTGTTAATGGGGTATAGAGCTGCTGGTAAGAATTCAGCATGAAACTGCATCCTGGGCAGAGAGGAGTAGAAAAGAATCCTGAATTACTGAAACAGGAGATTGTGCTCAGTGTGTCTCTGTGTCCTCCAGGACCACACACTGTACTACTGATCATACGTGTGGATAATATATTTAAAGAGAAAGAGAGAAAAGTATTGCAGGGGCATCTGGATCTTCTCTGTGAGAGAGTCTGGAGTCGCACTATAGTGCTGTTCACTCATGGAGACTCTCTGTTATGCCGAGTTCACACTCCACGATTTTAGGCCAACTTTTCACTCGCCGACAAGTTTTGCGAAATCGCCGTCAAATGCCCAAAATTGGAGGCAAATCGGTGCTCGTTCACGCGAATGACAATCACGCAGTGTGAATTATCAAAGATGCGATCTGAGGGATGCTAAATATCTGGAGCGGTCGGCGATTCACAATCACGCTGTGTGCAATGATTTCTGACTGAAAACTACATCGGCGATGACCTACAGCCAATGAGAGACCAAGATACAGGACAGAGGGAAGTTCGGGGAGGAGTTATAGACCAGAATATCAGTATTTTAATAGATATATGAACAATTATATGATACAGAAACAAGCACAAACATTTGCTTGACCAGCCACAACATCAGCATAACAGTTACTGCAAAATTATTTACCTCCAACTCTCTTTGTAGAACACCAATCCCTGTTCCCTGCATCTCCCTCCTGCATAATCAGTTTTTCTTTTTCTCCTTGTAGCTGGAAATCAACTCACAGACAACTTGCGGGCTATATATATAAATATATATTTTTTTTTTAAATAATTCCAGTCTTGCTCGAGAACTCCCTGTGAAACCCCCTGTCGCCGATCCATCGTGCAATGTGAACACAGCAGCAACTGAATGCTACCCCAGATAGTCATGCAGTGTGAAAACAACGATACAGCGATCCGACGAGTTTGAAAATCGTGCAGTGTGAACTCGGAATTAGACACATCTATAGAGCAGCACATTGAGAGTGAAGGGCAGGATCTCTAGTGGCTGCTGGACAAATGTGGGAACAGCTATCATGTTCTCAACAA
This sequence comes from Sinocyclocheilus grahami, assembly GCF_001515645.1. Classification (NCBI taxonomy): domain Eukaryota; kingdom Metazoa; phylum Chordata; class Actinopteri; order Cypriniformes; family Cyprinidae; genus Sinocyclocheilus; species Sinocyclocheilus grahami. The sequence continues at coordinate 430,575 of NW_015505886.1, read as the reverse complement.
TCAGAAAAGGAGTGATGACACACAGATCAAGGAGCTGCTGGACAAGATTGAGGAGACAGTGACACAAAACAACGGCTGCTATTTTGAAATAGACAGAAAGATTTTGCAGGAGATTAAAGAGAGAAGAAGAGCAGAGGAAAAGAGAGCAGAAGAACGAACGAAGAGGATGAAAAAACAGAGAAACAACATCAGATCACAGATGAGTGAGTCTGAAATTACTTTTATGAAATTAGTGAGTCATGGCAACAGAACAAAGAAGGATCCTATTTTAACAGTGTTTTTACTTTCATGTTAGTCTACAGTTTAGGGAGTAACTCATTACATGTAATGCAAGTTATGTAATCAGTTACCCTTCAGGAACTTGAGCTGCATCAAAACGCTTTGGGAGTGCCCTGGCGAGACCACGTTCTGAAGCATGTGTGAAATCAGTCCAATGGAGAAGCGAGACGTTACGAGCGGGGTGACGTGAGCAACCAGTGCACATAAAGGCGCATCCGGCAAACACACATGTTAGCTTCTGCTCTTCAGTGAGCACGTCTATGGTGTGTGTGTGTCTGCATAAGCCCAGTCAGTAAGGAGAAACTCTGTTAGAAAGAAAGCAAATATGTTAAAGTGTAATTCCAAATCTGTGGCGAGCGGACGGCATTTCAAGTTGTGTGTTCCTCCCTGCCCGCGCTATCTCTCGGGTGGGGATACACGCTATTTGTACGTCGTCTGTTTGGGAGCGGAGCATGCACGGTCAGTTCTCGAGGGGGCTGACTGTCATGATTGTGAGCTTCTCCCACTCCGTGTGCTACACTCCCGCCTGGCCGTCTTCGATGAAAGAGGCCAGGCTCGCGATCCTGCTGGGTCCGGTCCTGGACCGGACTTTTATCGTGGGGATCACAAGTGGATTTAGCGGAGGGATCCTAGACGGGCTCGTCCTTATCTCGGTCCTCACCCGCTAGATCCACGGCTCCTTCTCAGGGATCGGAAGCCCACCCCACGGTTTCTTCCCCCCGGAGAGAGAGCCAGACGCTTCATCTGTCTTCCTCCGAGGAGGTTGACGTGATGAGCTTCGACACGGAGTAGACTGTGGACTTGTCACCACTGTCTCTCGCATATGAGGAGTTTGTGGAGGTTGTGACTTGCGTTGTAGCAAAGCTTAACATCAATTGGCCAGCCGAGAAACAGGACGCTCGTCCCAAAAGCAAGCTGGACAAGTGCTTCCAAAAGCTAAATCGTAAACCTTCACGGCAGGGCCTTCCGTTTTTCCCTGATCTCCATGCTGAGATGTCGAGATCGTGGGAGAAACCGTATTCATCCTGACTCTTCAGCCCTACGGTCGCAAATTATTCAAAACATCTCAGGGCTGAATGAGAAGGGCAAAGCAAATTTTGAAAGTCCACTGAAAACATATATTCATACATTTTTTTGACAAAGGCAATGTATGTTAAAAGTACTCGTTATTTGGCAACATACTTGAGCAAACTATCAATGAATGTTTCTGAGGATTTTAATTCTTCTGTTTGTTTTCCCCATGCTGGACAAATCTTGCATGTATGACGTGTGTGTGTGTGTGTGTGTAAGTGTGTGTAAGCATCTGTATGTCTCTTGGGAAGGCACTGCCACTTAATGGGTTTCCTCAGAAATGTTCACTTTGATAGTTTGCTCAAGCATGTTACCAAATAACGTGTACATTCACTTTACTTGTTAAAGTGGCTATGGTATTTCTTATTTTTCATCTCTGATTTTGATCCGTCTTTGAGTGTGTCCTAAGCCGATGCACTGTAACATTGAAGTACTCTGCTGAATTGTGTCACAGGGAAAATGGTGAAGGAGTGTGAAGCAGATATTCACAGTTTGCAGTTAAGTATCATTTTTATTAAGCATGTTTTGTTCTCTGTTTTGTGTTAATGGGGTATAGAGCTGCTGGTAAGAGTTCAGCAGGAAACACCATCCTGGGCATAGAGGGGTTTGACTTGAAGAGATCTGCTCAGTGTGTGAGGAGACATGGAGAAGTAGCAGACAGACACATCACTGTCATTGAAGCTCCAGGATGGTGGAGGAATTACACTGTAGAGTTCAGCTCTGAGTTACTGAAACAGGATATTTTGTTCAGTGTGTCTCTGTGTCCTCCAGGACCACACACTGTACTACTGATCATACGTGTGGACACTAGATTTAAAGAGATTCACCGAAAATCAGTGCAAGGACATCTGGATCTTCTCGGTGAGAGAGTCTGGAGTCACACTATAGTGCTGTTCACCTGTGGAGACTCTCTGTTAGACACATCTATAGAGCAGCACATTGAGAGTGAAGGGCAGGATCTCCAGTGGCTGCTGGACAAATGTGGGAACAGATATCATGTTCTCAACAATCAGAACAGGAGTGACCACACTCAGATCAAGGAGCTGCTGGAGAAGATTGAGGAGACAGTGGTGCAAAACATCGGATGCTATTTTGAAATAAACAGAAAGCTCTTACAGGAGATTAAAGAGAGAAGAAGAGCAGAGGAAGAGAGAGCAGAAGAACGAACGAAGAGGATAAGAAAACGAAGAGACAACATCAGATCACAGATGAGTAAGTGTAAATTTACTGAAACTTGAGTCACAACAACAGCTGCACAACCCAAAAAAGATACTATTAATATATACATATAGGCAGAGTGTTTACAATATATATAAAGAGAAAAAAAAATTCTGGGCACTAAATAAATAGTAGTTTGATGCTGTTTATGTGTCAGATACTATTTGCACCTCAATGTATTATAAGTTTATTATAATTTTCAGAATTCACAATAATGAATTAGGGAAAGTTTAGTTTCAAGTAATTAAATAAACATTTTTAATACAAATAAGCACAAGTCAAGCTGTGATACCTAACAGGGCCAAAGAGAGACGCCAAAGACCACTAAACCTCCTGCCTTGACCTGACTGTACTACTATATGGATCCATTCAGAATCACTAAACCACTGACAACTGTATAATTTAAAACACCTTCAGCCAGTGTCCATTATAAAACACTCTTCCTTTTAAGCCAAATACACACTCAAAAGAATAATTTACTGACATCTGGACATAAGTCACTATTCTCTGCTTTAGCACTGTTTTGAACTTACTTTTTGAATTTGCTTACTGGATCCTTGGACCTTCAAGGAGTTGATTGCAAAAACATGCTTCTTTTTATTTCGAAGTTCTTGTTTTCATTATAATGTACTGATTCAATAATTAATTATTTTTCTACCTCTCCTGACATGCTCTCGTACCCCACACATTAAAAAAAACCTGAGGTAGACTGACTCTGCATGCATTCATTCACATGATTTGTCAAGATGAGAGGTGACCCCTCCTGTTAGTGTGATTTATTTGGATTTCTCATCACCCAGACACTGACACTGACGCTTTAACTTTGAGTACCGGCAACATGTCAGAAGTGTCAGTACACTAAAGACTAAAATATAGAAGTGCCGGATCTGCTTACCGTTCTGTACTAGCCCACTTCAAGCCCTGAGTACATTTATAATCATGAATGGATGTTATATGATTAAAAATCTGCTAAATGATCAAATGTAAAGGTTAATGGAATAATACTATGATTAAATGATAAATTATTATAAATGAATGTATGAATGAATGAAGAATCAATGATATAAAAGAAAAAAGTAAAACACAATGCAAATGCATGATTGCTCTCTTGAAGCAACACACACACACACACACACACACACACACACATACACTCAGTTTGTATTTGAGGATCCTCAGATCCTTCATCCCTTTCCCTAAAGCCCACCCTTAATTTTACTCCTAACTTTAACCACACTGAACCTGCTGATCAAAAATGTATCATCGAAGGTCCAGGAGGGGATCCACAATTTTGAGAACACTACATCCAATTTCATTTAAAAGCTTATGAAATATCTGTTAAACCCTGTTCTCACTGCCACTGGCATTTTTGCTGCATGTTACCAGTTTCTGTACTGGAAATGGGTATAGTTTAGTTTCAACCTGGAGATCTCCAATGGGCAGGAGCCTCAAACAGGGGCAGGGATCTACAAACAATAATAGAAGATATAGAGAGACCCTATGACTACCCTTAACCTGCCCCCTTTTGGTGTTATATCTATATATCTGTATACACATACATGTATATAAGTATATATACACCGTAAAAAAAATTTCTTAAAATTTATGGTAAAAAAACGGTAGCTGTGGTTGCTGGAATTTTACCGTAAAAAATACGGTAGCGACATTTTAGATTTTAAGGTTTTAACTTAAATTTACAGTTAAATACTGTAATTTCATTAACTGATATAATGTTAATATACCAACCTATTGAAGTACTGAAATCTGTTTTGTACCTTTATAATACACTGATAACCACCAAATGCAGATGGTGATGAGAAAGTCACATGATGAACCAAAGCCCATCACATGCGGCTTTTAAATAATAACATATATAGAAGGTCATTCACACAAACACTAAACGCTATCATGGTAACACACATGAAACTGAAATAATGCAATAAACATTAATTTAACAACATTAGGGGTAACACAACCCTAATATACAAAACTGACAAGAAAAAACTAAGAAGAAACATAGTTATTTCAACAAAAAAACATCAAATTTGAAATGTAACGCAGGGAATTCTGGGAATGTCAATTTA
>NW_015505886.1:418014-424939 GCF_001515645.1 Sinocyclocheilus grahami | reverse complement strand
GCTTTTAAATAATAACATATATAGAAGGTCATTCACACAAACACTAAACGCTATCATGGTAACACACATGAAACTGAAATAATGCAATAAACATTAATTTAACAACATTAGGTGTAACATACAACCCTGATATACAAAACTGATAAGAAAAAACTAATAAGAATCATAGTTATTTCAACAAAACAACATCAAATTTGAAATGTAACGCAGGGAATTGTGCGAATGTCAATTTAAGGTTATTCACTACAAATTATACAGTCTTTTTCACTTCCAAAAATGGTATACTACTGTAAAATTACATGTAATGTCCAATACAGTTTTTCACCGTATATAGGGGAATTTACCGTTAACCATTTAAAAGGTTTTTACTGTAGCATTTTTACAGTCTTTTACCGTTAAATTCACAGTAATTTTTTACAGTGTATAGTATCTACAGTGCTGCTTGAAAGTTTGTGAACCCTTTACAATTTTCTATATTTCTGCATAAATATGACCAAAAACATCATCAGATTTTCACACAAGTCCTGAAAGTAGACAAAGAGAACCCAATCAAACAAATTAGACAAAAAATATTTTCTTTGTCATTCTTTGAAAAGGAATAATAATGTGATCGGATTCCAACTTCATGTCTATTTTATTATTCAATGCTGCTTTCAGTTTTAATGCTGGTCCTACATGTATAGTCAAAAAATTAATTAATTACACTTACTTTAACTGTACAAAGTTTTTACACACAGTTTATATTGTATATATTATTATATATTAAAATATTTCTTAGTTGGGTCAAAACTATTTAGTTAGTTTAGTTCAGATTAGTGTAAAATATTTAACTTTTTGACATTTGCCAAAGTAAATTTTCTTGCGTGGGACCAACTTGAACAAATAAGAAAAGACTATTGTATTAATGTGAGAACAACTACTTATTAAGTGGCCACAGTCTGTGCACAAGTGCCACTCTTCTGCATAGTAATCACAACTTTCATTAACATTACAGAAATTCCTCTAAATATCCAACATGACACTAACAGCTCTTTCCCTTTATTGAAAAACACATAAAATAACACTTAATTCCTAAATGTAATCTCCTAATGCAGTCTCTTGCAAAGCATGGTGGGAACTACAGAGCCACTGCCCAGTTAGTTATTTCAACAAAAATTTATGAAAAACTAGTTTTAACACAAATGAATTAAGTAAACATACATTTTAAATATATTAGGTAGAGTGAACACAATGATATTAAGTTACAAAATGCTCAAAAATCATGTTATTTTAACTCATTTAATTTCATTTAATTAATTCAACTGAACAAGTGGCAAAAAAAGGCTTTTTAATCCATTTCTTATAAGCAACTTTGTTTTTTTTTGTTTTTTTTTCATAATATTACTGATGTATAGGCATTTGCATTTCCAGAGCACAGTTGTGTTTCAATCTCGCTGCTTCTTGGACCTCATGTAGCACAATAAATAATTGTGCTTGTCAAATATCTCCACCTATTTGAGCCACGTACATAATATCATTATTAATGAGCATAGTTATTTTTTCCCCTCTGCTTTCCCAATGGATTGTAAATGAACTGTTTTCTTCTGTGTGCACAAGAGCGATTTATTGATGTGGATGAAAATTTGTATAGATAAATATTGTATTTTTTTTAAAGAATTAGTGAAAATACTTTATTTTACAGCATCTTACTATTAATCTTTGCTTAATTTGTGTTTATTGATGTTTAACATGCTGATCAACAAAATGAGGCAATTCTCTTATGATAATTCATAAATAAAAGTTATTTATTAATTATGAATTGGGAAGCTGAATTTCATAAAAGATATGAAACTGATGGCTGAAACATCCATTACATGTCTTTACTGCATCTGCAGCCAATCAGTTTGCTTGCTCAACATTCAAATAGTCTGTTCAGTGTTTGCTCGAAGTGATCAGTGGCTATCGGAGATTCTCTGAAACCCTCCACCTCCCCCAGCAGCACGAGATTTCATACAGCAGCAGCACTTCTTACAATCACAGTTACTAAACAAACTCCAAGAAATTTGCCATCCAGTAAGTTTTGTTGGCTCTGTGTATTAGTGATTGACTTGCTTAAAAACTACACTTGTTTCATGTACATCATTTAAATTAACATACTTTCCAGAAGGCCAACAATTCACTAAAACAGTTTTTTTATTGGTCTTATGAAGTATTCTAATTTGTTGAGATAGTGAATTGGTGGGTTTTTGTTAAATGTGAGCCAAAATCATCACAAGTAAAAGAACCAAAGACTTAAACTACTTCAGTCTGTGTGCACTGAATTTATTTAATACACGAGTTTCACAATTTGAGTTGAATTACTGAAATAAATGAACTTTTCCATGACATTCTAATTTATTGAGATGCACCTGTATAATACGAACCTACAGGTTGAGCATCACATCAGTGCCCAGATCACCCTAATGGGTTTATTTTGTGCTGATGACTGTACAATATCACTTATTTGATTTTATTAAATGTATAATTCATCAGGTATTTACAGATTCTCAATACAATATTATTTTAGATGTGTGTATTTATTTCAGGTGAAGCCCAACGTCTCTCAGAGCTAAGGATTGTGTTAATGGGGTATAAACTTGCTGGTAAGAGTTCAACAGGAAACAGCATCCTGGGCAGAGAGGAGTTTGACTTGAAGAGTTCTGCTCAGTGTGTGAGGAGACATGGAGAAGTAGCAGACAGACACATCACTGTCATTGAAGCTCCAGGATGGTGGAGTAATTACACTGTAGAGAAGAGTCCTGAGTTACTGAAACAGGAGATTGTGCTCAGTGTGTCTCTGTGTCCTCCAGGACCACACACTGTACTACTGATCATACGTGTGGATATTGGATTTAAAGAGACTGAGAGAAAAGCATTGCAGGGTCATCTGGATCTTCTCGGTGAGAGAGTCTGGAGTCACACTATAGTGCTGTTCACTCATGGAGACTCTCTGTTAGAAACATCTATAGAGCAGCACATTGAGAGTGAAGGGCAGGATCTCCAGTGGCTGCTGGACAAATGTGGGAACAGATATCATGTTCTCAACAATCAGAACAGGAGTGACCACACTCAGATCAAGGAGCTGCTGGAGAAGATTGAGGAGACAGTGGCACAAAACAACAGCTGCCATTTTGAAATAGATAGAAATATTTTACAGGAGATTGATGGTATAAAGAAAACGAAAGAACAAATGGACAATTGGAGAGAGGACAACAGATCACAGACTAGTGAGTGAAATCATAAAATTGTATGAATATTATCTACACACAGTCTCAGTTGTGTTTCCTCCTCATTATTCTTGAGTTGTACACATCTATAGAGCAGCACATTGAGAGTGAAGGGCAGGATCTCCAGTGGCTGCTGGACAAATGTGGGAACAGATATCATGTTCTCAACAATCAGAACAGGAGTGACCACACTCAGATCAAGGAGCTGCTGGAGAAGATTGAGGAGACAGTGACATAAAATAAATGCCTTATTAGGAGGAAGAGCAGCCCTATTAAAATACACGGAAGTGATAATAAAATAAAATCAGAAGAGCGAATGCAGCCATGGATAGATGACGTCAGATCACAAACGAGTGAGTGAAATCACAAAACTGTATGAATATCTCAGTTGTGTTTGTCATCAGTGTTTTTTTTTATAGCTCTTCAGGTGTTGGTTATGTAAGATTTTTTTATTAAAGGGGTCATATGATGCGATTTCAAGTTTTCCTTTCTCTTTGGAGTGTTACAAGCTGATTGTGTATAGATAAGATCCCTGAACCTTTCGGGCTCTGTCTTTACATTTATTTTGAAAGATGAAGCTCGCGATTATGGTAAGGGGCGTTACATTTCCGACGGGGCATAGAGGACCTACAATAATGTACAGTATTTGAAAAATAATGTGTTTTTTGAACATTAAAGCATGTCAACATATTCTGTTACACCAAATACACAAAATAATGATCTTTAAAAAAGCATCATATGACCCCTTTAAAATATAAAAAAATCACTAGTACAGTGTTATATATTTTGCTGACTTGTGTACTTACATTATCCCAAATGTTTCGAAGAATGTTTAAATCCAGAGAAATAAGCAATTTTAACTAGTGACACGGACCGTGTCCATAGTGTCATTGTGTCGCCTGCCAATGACGTCATAACCCCTCGATTTCGCTTCGACGGCTTTCAGCCTCACCCTGCTTCATTCTACTACATTAATAAATCATTGGCTCATCCATGAACATGATTTCTGCCTGAGTTCCATCGGATTGCATCGGCTGTGGGGACGACGTCGACAACACACGATTCCACACTCAGTCACGGCGTCATCAAACTACGCCTTTGTTTCTTTGTTTGTTTTGAATACGCGCCCTCTAGAGGTGAAAACTTACATATTCTGCCTTTAAATAGTTCACATAATAGAGTTTAATCTGATACTAATCTAATACTGATGTATTAAGATTAATCTTCCAACACAACCTTCGATTTTGGCCATGTCCACATGTACACGGGAATTTTTTCCTTCTTCGTTTTTAAAAAATCTCCGTCCACGTGAAAACTCAAACGCATGCTATGAGGCACTGTCAAGAGCATGCCAAGCCAACAGGTGGCGATATAATCTCAACCGTAAAGCCATGTTGGCCAATCAGAAGCCTGAAAAAGTTTCCAGTAGTGAAGTGAAGTGACATGTGGGCAAGTATGGTGACCCATACTAGGAATTAGTGCTCTGCGTTTATCCCATCCAAAGTGCACACACACAGCAGTGAACACACACACCGTGAACACACACCCGGAGCAGTGATAACCAGATATATATATACATATTTATGGAGATAGCAGTGCATGCTCCAACGTCACAAGCCAAAAACTTTCGCTGTCACTGCAACTGGAGTTTTTTGAAAATCTTCACCCTGGCAGGCGTTTTCAAAAATGTTCGGTTTCAGTGACCTGGTGCAACGTTTGCGTGTGGACGAACGGCCAAACCGTTTAGAAAAAGCTGCGGTTTTGAAAATAACTGTCAGGTACAACCCTGTTTAACTTGAATAGGAAACCAAGAGCCACAATGTGCTGTGGTAAATAAAGGTTTATCATCTGAACAGATCATAAGGCACATTACCTGTGTCTGGTGTTCAATTGTTTTAAGCCTTTGATTCTCTAAATGTCAGATTTATGTTAAACTCTTCTGTTCTCATGAAATTATAAAACAGATTTTTGAATTCCAAGTATCTTTTTTTATAAATGTGCCTACTACCTAATACATAAACGTAATGTCAGTGTTCTACTAATGATCTGCTCTCTTGCATTATTGCAGTCAGTGATGCTGAAGGATGTGATTCGTGCTCTCTGGCAAGTTCTGGTTACGGTTCATCTGAAGCAGACGTCAGGTCAATTTTTGGGTCTTCACATTCCAAAGATACATCTCTCATAAGCAGATTCAAGTCAGGGGTCCTGAAAATATTTAACAGCAAGGAATTCACACCACCACTGAGTGAGTGTCTTTTGTTTTATTTGACACTTTCCACTTATACCCAGAATATACACATTACATTTGATAAAACATACAAGGCACAAATTCCATATTATTTATATTTTAGACAAACCTACTTATCTTAAAATGTTTTCTGAAGGTTAAGTTTTAAACCTTCAAATCTGCATTGATGTAATTTATGATCAAGCCATTCAATGAATAATAATTAAAAATCATATCAAATAGACAAAATCTTTTTTATAAATCCAACTTGATTATTATTTGGATAATGTTTTGAAAGTCCTCATGCTTCATGTACTTATTCCATGCAGAATTACCCTTTTTAATTCCCTTTTCTTTTTGCAGTGAATGTAGATGAGAAGTCGAACACATCGTCTCTGGGAAGTCCAGAAGCACACATCAGGTCTTCACATTCTAGAGATTCATCTCACACAAGAAGATATGAGCTCAGTGTCCTAAAAATACATAGCATGGAATTCACACCACTACTAAGTGAGTATCTTTTGTTTTATTTGGCACTTTCCACCAATACTGTACACTCTGGTGTACCCTGACAGTTTTATTATAGCACGAGAGGCATAAATCCCATGTTATTTGTAGTGAGACCTGTTAGATATTTTAGACAAACTTTAAATGCTGACTGTGGCATCACCTTTTGACCTTCTCGAAAATTAAGCCTATACATTTATAATCTGTGAACTGATATTGAATTTGTTGTAAAACAAACTATTAATTATTGGCTTATTAAAAAATTATTGATTTGACATTCAGACATTTTATGTCTGACGTGGCTTTCTACATCATGTGGAGGTAAACTATTTCCATTGCCTCAATTTTACACAAATTGTCTTTTTTAAAAATTATTATTAGTTTTTTTGCAATATAATTTGATCTTGATATTAGTAAAGTGTTATCTAGTGGAAAATGAATGCAAGATCTGTAGTACTGATATTTACTCAATGTACTTATTCGATGCAATAGGCTAACATCATTTTTGAAAGTGAATTGTTTCTATGTTTTCCCCAGTGAGTGGAGACGAGCGGTCGGACACATGGTCTGTGGGAAGCTCTGCATACGGTTCATTCAGCTCACTATCAGGAGAAGATGGCAGTTCAGTTTTTAGCTCATCACACTCAAAAGTCTCATCTCACAGCTCAGCATTGGGGTCTTTGCTGCCCATTTCTCACTCTGTTACACATTCAAGAACCAAAAGAACACAGGATGTGCCCAATGTCTCAAAATATGAGCATAAAGATTTAGACACTGACGTGAAGTGATGGCTGAATAATCCTAGAATTTTGACATCATGTTTAACTGTAACATATACAAAGCAGCTTAAAGTAATAATCAAAATGATTCTATAAATAATTGTTCTTTATTTTAAAAACAGAACAATAGGTCATTTTTGGTGTTATAATACATTTTCTACAGATTG
>NW_015505886.1:415907-418004 GCF_001515645.1 Sinocyclocheilus grahami | reverse complement strand
AGATGTTGAAAATGTCTGTGAAGACATCGGTGAGTTCCACTGCAGTCTCTCAGTACACACCCGGAGCTTTGTGTGCGTTGATCCTGCTGAGGGATCTCCTCACGCTGTCCGGGGACAGCGTCATCACCTGGTCGCCGGGAGGAGGTGGAGTCTTCTGTGCAGTGGTGCTGTTTTGTGCCTCAAAGCGAGCGAAGAAGATGTTCAGTTCATTCAGCAGAGAGATGGTGCTGTCACAGGTGCGTGGTGGGGGCTTGTAGTCCGTAATGGTCTGTATCCCCTGCCACAGGCTCCGAGTGTCTCTGCTGTCACTGAAATGATGGGCTATCCTCCTGGAGTACTGTCTCTTAGCCTCTCTGATGCCGCGGGATAGGTTGGCCCTAGCTGTCTTCAGGCCCACCTCATCTCCAGCTCTGAAGGCAGCGTTCCGCGTCTTCAGGAGTCCGTAGACCTCCCCTGTTAGCCACGGCTTCTGGTTGGCCCGGACAGTGATGGTCTTTGTGACTGTTACATCATCAATGCACTTGGTGATGTAGGCAGTGACAGTCTCTGAGTACTCCTGGAGGTCTGTGGTGTTATTGTATGTGGCAGCCTGCTTAAACATATTCCAGTCAGTGGTGTTAAAACAGTCTTGAAGAGCCTCTGACGACCCTTCCGGCCACACTTGTATCTGTCATTCAGACATTGATTTGACATTCAGACATTTTATGTCTGACGTTACTTTCTACATCATGATGTGGAGATAAATTATTTCCATTGCCTCAATTTTACACAAATTGTCTTTTTTTAATTATTAGTTTTGGTTACACTTTACTTGAAGGGGTGTGCATAAGACTGACATGACACCTTCATAATCATGACATGACACATGTCATGAATATGAAGGTTTTTGTATGCATGTTTATGACAACTGTCATTCGCTCAGTTATGTAATTTTTAATGCAAAGATGACATTGTTTGAGATGTCTTTGTTATGGGCTATGGTTAGGGGTAGGGTTAGGTAAAATAATGTCATATTTGCATAAAAAATTACATAACTGAGCGAATGACACAATGACAGTTGTCATAAACATGCATAAAACCTCCTTCATATTCATCTGATTATGAAGGCGTCATGTCAGTCTTATGCACACCCCTTCAAGTAAAGTGTTACCTTAGTTTTTTTGCAATATAATTTGATCTTGATATTAGTAAAGTGTTATCTAGTGGAAAATGAATGCAAGATCTGTAGTACTGATATTTACTCAATGTACTTATTCGATGCAATAGGCTAACATCATTTTTGAAAGTGAATTGTTTCTATGTTTTCCCCAGAGAGTGGAGACGAGCGGTCGGACACATGGTCTGTGGGAAGCTCTGCATACGGTTCATTCAGCTCACTATCAGGAGAAGACGGCAGTTCAGTTTTTAGCTCATCACACTCAAAAGTCTCATCTCACAGCTCAGCATTGGGGTCTTTGCTGCCCATTTCTCACTCTGTTACACATTCAAGAACCAAAAGAACACAGGATGTGCCCAATGTCTCAAAATATGAGCATAAAGATTTAGACACTGACGTGAAGTGATGGCTGAATAATCCTAGAATTTTGACATCATGTTGAACTGTAACATATACAAAGCAGCTTAAAGTAATAATCAAATGATTCTATAAATAATTGTTCTTTATTTTAAAAACAACAATAGGTCATTTTTGGTGTTATAATACATTTTCTACAGATTGATCTACAATATCACAATTTCTCTGTAGTTTGTCTACATAATCAGTGTTTCCCAGTACTTGTCACATTTTTCCAAATTAAGGCTTTAAATAAATTTTCATGCAGTTTATCAGGATCAACCTGTAATCCCTGCCAAAAATATTAACTATTTATCCTCGTCTAGAACAGATTTTATTGTCATCCCTAGGTTTAATGGATTAATGATCAAACTCCAATTATTTGTTTAAATTACAACAGCCAATGTTGTTGTATTTTCGGACAGGCCTGCAAAATAGGGAAATAGCCATTAAAGTGCCTGTCTGCAGTGCTCGTATACTTATAATCTCCAATCCAGCCTTTTGTCGTCTTTTATTTTGTATGTTACAATCATTTTTCTCCTTTT
>NW_015505886.1:400135-415552 GCF_001515645.1 Sinocyclocheilus grahami | reverse complement strand
CCCAAACACCAGCAAATACAGTGAAATGTGTTTAAGGTGACTCTCATAAGTTAAATCTTTTACAGTGATACAGGAAATGTAAACGCAAACATCCCAGAAGATGTGACCACAAATATAATCCAAGCCTCTATTCTGTTCTGTGGTTTCCATGACGACATCACTGGTGTGTTTTTAAACTCGTGTCAGGAAGTTCAGGTTGAGGCTGCTGGGGATCTGGATGGTCTCAAGGGCCACAGGTGAAAGGTTGAAGGGGAAGGTGACTGGGAAAATGATCTTAGCATCCATCAGTAACTGAGAAGACTCCTTACGATCCTTTAATAAAGTCTAGAGAGAATGGAGAAGTGTTTTACCATGTAAATCCAACAATAGCGGCTTTAAAATACATTTAAAAACCTTGAGAAATGACTCACCTGTACAGACTTTATGAATAATATAGACACTCTCTCCTCAAACTCATTCACTGGTGTGTACAAGCTGAGGATTTTCACAATCTGTCCCAGAAAGAAACACAGACCATCAGAATTAAACTGAAGGGTTCAGCTCTCTCTCACTCACACACACACACACACACACCTGTTCAGTGGTGAGAGCCGTACACATGATGCAGATGGCCTCTGCGTCGTCCTGGCTCTTCTTTTTGATCTGCAGAAGCTGAGCCGCCTGAATCAGAGGCTCCAGAGACTCACGCGCTCCACTGCCCTGAACATCTTTATCCAGCAACCACTCCTCCAGCTGACATACATTATACCTTATAAGAAGAAAACAATACATCAATAAATAAAATAAAAAAAACTTATACACAGAATTCTATAAATTGGTATTTAAATTTTTTTTTATAGAAACTATAGAATTATAAATAATTTTAATGTAATATAATTTGTATTAAAATGTAAACATTATATGTGCAAAAATATAATAATAATAATAGGCCTATATAATACTCCAGTGAAATGCTATTATATACGTATATATATATATATATATATATATATATATATATAAAATAAAAATACATAATTTTGTATTAAAAATGACAAATTAGCTATTATATACGTATATATATATATATATATATATATATATATAAAATAAAAATACATAATTTTGTATTAAAAATGACAAATTAGCATTTCACTGGTGTATAATTTTATTTCATGCATTTTTTTATGTAATTATAATACTAAATTATATCAGCATAACTTGAGTGAAACAAAACCATGCAAAATTGAAAGAAAATCTCCTAAAATGAATTCCATTTCTTAATTTTAATTTTTTTTAATGCAAAAAAACGATGCCTTTCCATTACGCCAGCATGATTGGTCTGTTAAATCCTAATCATTCTATGTGATAAAATGTTATATATAATATAAATAAAAAAAAAGGTTATTTTACAGGTTTTAGAAAAAGTTCTATAAGACACAACATTTTTAATTGTACACACACATAGGCTATACTTATATATAATACAAATGGTATGAATTGTTTGTTTCTTTTCAAAATTATGATTAACATTTTTTTCAACTCAGACTACCCTCACGTCTAGTGGACAGTACCTGATCTGCAGGCCTTTACTCCAGGAGCACATGTCCTTGCGGAGCAGCAAGTTGTTGAGCGTGACAGAGCAGATGGTGTAGAACAGCTGTTTGATGACCTGACGGACCAGCTCGGTGTCGTTGCCGTGCTGAAGCAGTGTGTAATAAAACACATCCAGCTGCTTCAGAATGGACTCCAGCGAGTGAGAGCGCTCCTCATAGACACTGGACGTGCGCTTCCTCATTCCTGTGGGCTTCACGCCCATCACACCCTGAATGGTCTCCTGCTCCAGCATGGCTGGTGCTAGAATGAGGAGAAGAGGGAATGATCTAGCAGAGAGTGTATATGAAATATTCAAATATTTATAACCAGAGCATGCAGCATTACCAATCTTGGGGTGTAAAATGTTTTCTATGACCCTGATGAGCTGCTGGTAGATCTGAATAGCCAGATCACTCAGAACCTGCCGGTACTCCGACAGGTCAAAGTTTGTCAGACAGTGTTCGTTCTGCCGAGGCGTGTTGTGCTTTGTGTAGGCCTAAAAGAAGTCAGAAAGAAATAACATTAGGTCAGCATTCATACAGCAGTAAATAATTAAAAATATAACAATAAAAGCATACATATCCATGTGTACAGACATGCAGAGGCACTGTCCCAAACTTTTTTTATATATATATATATATATATATATATATATATATATATATATTATATATAGAGATTTTTTTTTTCAGAATCCTCTAATGTAGCATCTAAGGAACCTCAAATAACTAAACTGAAATTTACAGGTAACTCACACAAACACTGATTTGTTGCAGTGCATTCTGGGATTGCATTTCTTGTGAAGGACTTATTTGGTCAGGACGAGATCTTTAATAAATGCTGCTGCCATTTTTTTGCAAATTTTTTTTTAGAAAAATCTTCATGTTAGGAGTGTAATACTGATGCCTAAAATGCTGTCTAGGTAGGCAGCACACTTGGGTTTGAAACACAACGCAACACAACCTACCTCCTCTCCACTGTACTGCCTCAGGCAATGTAAGAAGCGACAGGTGTTTGCCAACCAGAAGGAAATGGTTTCAAAATCTCCACGTTTCTGCAAAGATAATAAGTTATTATATTACTTACAGAAAGTTCGCAGCATGTTTGTTTAATTGAAATAATCTGGACCACATTTTTCATATTAAATGGTTCACTATCATCTCAGTGGATTCGTATTCCAACATTTCCAGACTGAGAGGGTCTCTCACCTTCAGCACGTTCTTGATGGTGTTGATGGAGGAGTTCAGCAGGGTGGAGACCCGCTGGTCATCGTTGGCGTAGTCGGCGTGCCGCAGACACATGAAGAGAATGTAAGCAGGCAGACCTGGGACCAGATTCACCGCCACACCTCGGGGTTTGAGCTCTGTGGATGAATGTTCAAAATGACTGAAAACCACTCTTTTCAATGGAATACAAGTTATAGCCTTCGGCAAAAAAAGACTTTCCTTTTAACTTTGATTTGATAAAGCAAAATAAAGTAATTATATACATCTGTATTGTTTTAGTCTCTCTGCTGACATTATATTAATGCTGTTCAGATCACCTGTGATGAGTATCTTGAACAGTTTGCTCTCGTCTTCTCTCCTGTACTCCAGCATGCCTTGGAAATCCCTCTCTTTGCGAACGATGCTGACCGTGCGACCGCTCTCGCCAACCATGTTCTCTGGAGGGGACTGCTCGATATGAACACCTGCTGCCACCACCAAAATATTATTAATACTTTCCAAATAAAAATAATCTCGGGATGCCACTCCTACAAAAATTAATGTGACAATTCATCTTACGAAACAAATTAAAAGCATTAAAGCATAAGCATCACATCTTGAAAGTTTTTAAGAAAAAAATAAACTTGAATTCAGTGTCCGACTCCTAACTTGACAGATAATATTAACGTTTTGTATTCAAAATGAGAAATCGTTACCCTCAGCCTCCCCGAACTTTTTCATGTATATTTTCAGGTGTTTCTTTAGTTTGCGGACCATTTTGTCCTGTTTCCCCATCTGCTCCAAGAGGTCCTAGAATTTACACAAATCATTTTAATACAGAAGAATATTTACTATGATATATTAAAATGCATATTTACCATATTTTGTTGCGTGAGGCGACTGATCTCGTGCTGCAGGCTTGCTTGTATTCGAGCATCATGTGGAAGCTCCAAGCTGTCTGACAGCATCTGCTGCTGATGACCAAGCTCCGCCCTCAACTGCTGAAGCTCCGCCCTCAATCCCTCCACCTCCTTTTCATGGGACTGTCCCTGAGTTTGCAACTGCGACTCTAGAATCCTGCACAGAGAGAGAGCTATTAAAATATCATCCAAGATATACACTAAGCCAGTGTTATTTTAGTATCACTGATATACTATTAGTTTTCATTAATATTTTGAATTAAATTTTATTTTTATATTTTTAATTTTTATTTTGGTTACATTTTTAATAATTTTGCCGTGTTTTTGTCATATTTATTAGTCTATATAGCTTTCATTAAGTTTTATTTTATTTTATTTTGTTTTTAACTTAAACTAAAAGAAAATGAGAAATGTCGGCAACTAGCGAACATAAAATAAGTTTTGATATATTTTACATTATTTTAGCTAACATTTATTTGATTGTTTTTCTATTGTTTTTTAATAAAGCCTTTTAGTGCATATGACATGATATGATTTTCTTAATCATTTTTTAAAACATTTTTTGTTTTTTACAATTTCCTTCTACACAAATTATGTTTTTATCAATACTCAGAAACCAAACAAAAAAATTCAGCAGTTCATACTATTTTCCTTGAAGGGGGCATTTAGCCCCTTTGTTTACCAATATAAAAAGATGTTTCCACTAAAAAAAATGATGTTTGTGCAAATGGTGTGTGCAAATTAGTGTATGTGAGAAAGAGTGTCTTTGTACATTAAATCTATTTTATTTCACCTGTTGGTTTCCTTCAGGCTCTCATAAGCCATCCAGAGTTCTCCATCCTCATTGAGCTCATGAAGGTCCAGTGTGGGGGATCTGAGAGAGAAAGAGTTATGATTTCCATTATAAGGAAGAATGCATGATACAGACTGATCATGGATATAATGATAGCAAATACAAATTTATGGAATATGAAAGATAACAAACCTGCTCGAGTCACCTGAATCCCCTTCAGTTCCTGTTTCCTGAAAAAGAAATGTATATACATATTAATAAAAAATGTGACATAAATCATAAGATTTTTACATATTGATTGTCAAATGGCTGAAAAAAGTTTGCACACTACCTTATGTTTAAATGCCTCGTGGTTGACCAGTTGAGAGCGCAAAATGAGCACTTCCTCCTTTCGCATTTCAAGCTCCTCAGTGGTGGAGTCGAGCTGTTCTAGGATCACGTTATATGCCTGACCTCCAGGGGACGCCACCTTTGACCCCGACCCCTTACTGAGGGACTGACGGAGCTCCTGCAGATCTTTCTTCAGCTTCTTATTGTCAGACTCCAGCTCCTGACGCTGTGAGCACATCACAACACACACACACCTATATACTTCTCTGAATGCGTAAAAGACAAACACAAGAGTTTTTCAGTGTGTAAAGGCGTGTTTTTGGTACCTTCAGAGCCTCGTAGTCTCTCTCAGCCCCTAACACTCTCCGACAATCTTCCAGTTCCTGAAAACACAAAGAAAGATCATGCGTGACTTTCAGTACATGACGACAGAACTTCATTTTTGGTTGACTTAAACTGAGCTGTTTTTGGTTCTTACTTTAGTTTGTTCCAGTTGTAGTTGCTCTTCTTTGGTGTCCATCTCACCCTGCAGGTCCATCTTCTGCTTCTCCAGCTCAGCGACTCTCCTCTGCAGCTTCAGCAGCAGGGACACATCAGCTGCCGTCTGCCCAGCATCCTAGATGCACCAAACACAACCATCAAATTCTTTCATGACAGATAATCTAGGAGAAACTTAGAAGTCAAACTGCCTTTGGAAACGGACCTCTCTTTCCAGCGAGCTGACCTCTGACCCTGTGAGCACAGAGCTGTGGACGATCTCTGATTGGTTGCTGCTGTAGCCAGAGTCGGCTCTGTTATGACCAGGTTTCGAGAGCTCCTTTTTAGAAACACAAAATATGTTACAATATTAAAAATGTGAAAAATAGCACTGTATTAGGAAAGTTGTAGGAAAAATCATTTTCTTACTTCAGCCGCCTCTTTTTCTGATCTCAGATCAGCGTAGCGCTCCTCCAGCTTCAGGTGCTCGGTCAGAAGGTTTTGGTGATGGAAGCGTTCCTCATTCAGCTGTGCTTGCAGGTGCTCTGTGGCCTCATCATGGGTCGACTCTGACTTCTCTGTTTAAGACAATGCAGATGACAACTGCTACATTACCTTCTTGGTATGTAAATCCAGTTTCGTACATTGTTAACCACTATATAAAAAAGCTTGGCAGATAAACAGATCCACAGGTCAAGTAACTACCAGTGAGATGAATAGGACTGCTAAAGAGTAACTTCCTCCACAAGGAATACAGATACTCTTGCCCAAGCCCTCACCAACCACAATAGTATTACTAGTTAAAAGGTTGGAGCTTTCCTGAGCCAAGCCAAAACAGCGTGAATCCACCTTTTATCTGCTGCTCCTGTTCCTGGATCAGTCTGTTCATCTCATCTTTCTCACTCTTCAGCAGTGTGTTCTTCTCATTCAGTTCAGAAACCATCTGCAGACAGCGGTTAGGTGATTAATCACAGTGTTTTACTCATCTACAACACATATGCTTTTGTTCTATAATTGTTCAAACTCAGCAGTGTTTAGAAGACACCATCAAAATTGGATTAGAATATAGGTAACAAACTTAGTGTTGTAGAAGTATACAATATATATATATACACACTCTTACAGTCACCAAAGCTGCATTTATGTGATCAAAGATACAATAAAAACTGTTAAAATTGTTAAATATGATTTTTTATAACTGTTTGCTATTTTAATATATTTTAAAATGTAATATATTCCTGAAATGACAAAGCTGAATTTTGTGCTGCTTAATATTTTTGTGGAAACCGTGATACATTTTTAGTAGGATTCTTTGATGAAGAGAAAGTTCAAAAGAACAGCATTTATTTGAAAGATAAATCTTTTATAACATTTTAAATGTCTTTACTGTCACTTTTGATCAATTTAATGTGTCCTTGCTGAATAAAATTATTAATTTCATGAAAAAAAATTAAAATACAATTTATATATGTTCAAAAAATTTGAGGTGACAGTTTTTTTTGGCCACTAAATGATGATATTAAAATCACACACTATTCTAAGTAAATAATAAAAAATATATTAATTTTAAGAAAACAAATAAATAAAACCTCTTTGTTCTTCTCCAGCTCCTGACGGACCAATTCCAGCTCCTCCTGTAATGATGTCACCAGGTCTCCTCGGTGACGGGACTCCTCTTCCGCATCTTGAAGAGTCTTGAGCTGCAGGTGCAATTTCTCCAACTCTGTGGCACTGTGGCTCTCCATTTGTCTAATTTGCTCGGAAAGCTCTCGGTTCTCCTTATGCTAATGATACATACAAACATTCTGTAATTCAAACATGGGTTACTCATCATATATCAAGACAGATGACGATAAAAGAGACGAAGGATACCTGCTCATCCAGTTTCCTCTGCAGCTGCATGATCTTGTTCTCCATGCCGACGTTGAGCTTCTTGTAGTGCTCGACTGATCTGGCTTCAATCTTGAGTTTCTTGAGCTCTCGACGGGCCAGCATCCTGCGCACGCAACACTGCAGATATACCACAGCCCGCTTTATGCGACGGAAACGCCAGCGGGCCAGGAAGCCACGCACCCAGCGCTGGATCAGTAAAGCCTTGTGTTCACACAGCAACTGTACAAGAAAACAAGATGACAAGCTCTATAAAAGTTGCTTTCATCCCCAATCCAATATGAAAGCATTTGCAACCCATGTTACTTCCATAATGTAACATTCCTGATTGAAACAGTGTAGAGAGAATTTGACTGGGAATCATGGGAAGATATACTAGAATGGTACTAGTTTTAAATAAGGTCAATTTATTTCATGTGAGATTTTGAGCTGGAAATTTCATAAAACAAAAAATGTTAGAAAACAGCTGATCTCTTTGGCTGAAAATCAAACTCTAATTTAATTTAAAAACTTCATTTACAAAAAAAATTATTATAAAAGTATAATATATAATATACACTACCATTCAAAAGTTTTTAAACAGTGATTTTTATTGTTTTTTTAAAGACGTCTTCTGCTTCTGCTCACCAAGCCTGCATTTATTTGATCCAAAGTACAGCAAAAACAGTAATATCTTGAAATATTTTAAAATAACTGTTTTCTAACTGAATATATTTTAAAATGCCATTTATTCCTGTGATTTCAAAGCTGAATTTTAGCATCATTACTCCAGGTCACATGATCCTTCACTAGTCATTCTAATTCTAATTCTATTGTGATTTGCTGCTCAAAAAACATTTTTTATTATTATTACAATGAAAACAGCCGAGTAGAATTTTTTCAGGTTTTTTGATTAATAGAAAGTTCAAAAGAACAACATTTATCTGAAATAGAAATCTTTTGTAACATTATAAATGTCTTTATCATCTTTTGATCAATTTAAAGCATCCTTGCTAAACAAAAGTATTAATTTCTATAATCCCCCCCCCCCCCTCACAAAAATTATCCTGACTCCAAGCTTTTGAATGGAATAGTGTATAATATTAAATATCTTTTTATTTCAGATAAATGCTGATCTTTGGATATTTCTATTCATTGAAGAATCCTGAAAAAAAAATGTACTCTACTGTTTTAAATATTGACATTTTAATTAAAAAAATTGTTTCTTGAGCAGCAAATTAGCATATTAGAATGATTTCTGAAGGATCATGTGACACTGAAGACTGGAGTAATGATGCTGAAAATTCAGCTTTGATCACAGGAATAAATTACATTTATTTATAAAACAGTTATTTCAAATAGTAAAAATATTTCAAAATTGTACTGTTTTTGCTGTACTTTGGATCAAATAAATGCAGGCTCGGTGAGCAAAAGAGACTTCTTTAAAAAAATATATATATATATCTTACTCTACTTTTGATTAATAGTGTATAAATTATAAAACATATAATTGTAGAATTTTAAGAGGGAAACTGCAGTAGATAATAAATTCAAAATGTTAAAACTATTATTTATTATGAAACAAAATTCCTGGTGCATGACATCATATCCCTTTTCATATATTTGCAGCGGGCTCTGAAATAATTTCACTGCCACTTTAAATGAATGAGAACTAGCATTTCTCTGTACTAAGAAATAGCTGATACTCATTCCTGAAAGCCTGATTCATTTTTCTTCTTGCATATTTTTACATTTGTGATTACAAGCCTATATTTAACTGCTTTGCTACACCACAAAAACTTGTCTGCGTACCCGTTTGTACTCCAGTCTGGCTGTATAGCCGCGCATTAACCTCTGAATGAGAGCCGCTGCTGCTTTCTGTCGCAGGAACTGTCGTCTGGCTGCCCACATGCGTGTGTACTTCTGGAAGATCACTGCGGCCCGCGTCCTTCTCAATGTCTTGCACAAGCTAAACGAGGGTAGATAAAACACACTGTTAGTTTAGTTTCCAACCTATAACTTTGTGACATGAATCAAACGTAAATTGAGACTAATTGTAATTCAGTTAATCTACAACATTTGAGTGTGACGCACCATCGAGCCTGGTGTCCTCTCGCGTATCTCTGCAAGGTAATGGCTGCTTGGCGAATACGCAGGTATTTCTTGCGGGCGAGCCAGCAACGGATAGTTTTTTGGATGTGGATGCAGGCCGTACGGAGTTTGTCTGCCCTCAGTTTTTCCAGGTAAGCCACCTGTCCAGCCCGGAAGAAGATCTTTGTTTTTCCGAACTGGTATTTATCTTTGTCCTGCAGAGGGGGGACAAAGTAACATTAGACTGTTTAAAATCTTAAACCAACCTAAACTGGTTTGTAGGTGTCTGAGCATGGTCATGGTTTAGAGGGGTTTTGGGCACTTAAAGGGGTCCTATTATGCTTTTTCACTTTTTTAAATTTTAGTCAGTGTGTATGTTTGGGCATAAAAAAAGATCTAGAAAGTTACAAATCTCAAAGTCCACTCCAAAGGGAGATATTTTGTTTTTTAAAAATCCCTTTTCAAGAACTACAACGAACGGCTCGTTTGGACTACAGCGTTTGTTTTCCGGGCTTTGTGATATCAAAGCGGTCCATTAGAATATCATTAAAAATAATTCCCGCTTACAGTAATTCGAATGGTTGGGGGGTGGGGAGGGGCGAGGTTGTGGTTGGAACGCTTGGTTGAGTGAGTGCATCAGACGAGACGACGAAGAAGAAGTGCTGCTGCAGAGTTAGTGCATCAGAGAAAACCAAGAAGAAGAGCTGCTGTGCTGTAGCTTCAAATTTTCAGCATGTCTAGAACAATTCTTACAAGTATAACATGACATAGCTGGGCGCCGCGGACAGACGCCGAACGGCACCGCCGGTGTGCCTACACTCATAGAAAATAATGTATTTGAATTTTAAAGATGTGGCGCGACTCGACGCTGCGCTTCTCATCCGGCGCGCGACCGCCTGAAACGCTGTTTTTTTCACCTCCGTGCTCAAACGTCTTTGTTTGGGCTTCCGAAAGCAGATGATGTCAGAAAACAGTCGTTGCAATTTAACTCTGTTCCTGAGCATTATAACCCCAATTTGCTATTGTGTGCTGTGCATTTTACTGAGGACAGCTTCCACAACATGAGGGAGTACAGTGCCTGCCGGATTCGCCAAGAAGCTTTTGTTGGAAGGCAGAGCAAGGGGCGGGGCAGTACTGAAACACCATCTAAGCTGTTCGAAGCTTTTGTTGGAAGACAGAGCAAGGGGCGGGGCAGTACTGAAACACCATCTAAGCTGTTCGCCAATCACAACGCACTGGGACAGCTAACCAATCACAACACATTTTGTTTTTCGGAAGGCAGACCTTCATCAAAGCCGGAACTAATCGAGCCGTTTGTGCCAGGATGGGGAGAAAGGTATTTTAATAATGTAAATTATGTGAAAA
Source organism: Sinocyclocheilus grahami (assembly GCF_001515645.1). NCBI lineage: Eukaryota > Metazoa > Chordata > Actinopteri > Cypriniformes > Cyprinidae > Sinocyclocheilus > Sinocyclocheilus grahami. The sequence goes on along the minus strand of NW_015505886.1, from coordinate 404,927 downwards.
ATAATGCGTTTTTCGAACCACCAAGCATGAGAGCATGTTCTAGTACGCCCCCAAAACAAAATCAAGACTTTGTAAAAGAGCATAATAGGACCCCTTTAATAAAAAGAGATAAGCTTAAACCAGCTTAGATTATTTTAAACCAGCCTAGGTAGTTATTTTTTGCAGGATACATGCTCTTTGTAAAGAGAAAGTACAAAAACTTCTGCTTATGTTTACAAAGAGAAGTGTGATACCTGCACAAGCCGTTCTAGAACACTCTGGCAGGTCAACTTCCTGTCTGAGAGGATTTCTTTCTGCCTCATTAGAACACGATAGCGGCTGAAGAACTCTTGATAAGTCCACCTGACCAGAGGGAGGTAAAGATGTATTAAAACGCAAACAGATTCCAAATCAGTTAAGGCATTTAGAGCTGGATTAGCAGAACTACATTTGTGCAGATCTAAAGTAGTTTTAAACTTGAATAAGATTAATGAGCATTCTGTTGTAATTTTTTTGATTGGTTCTTTTTGAGTTAGTCACATCTGATTGGTTCCCTTGAATTGGTCGCAGCCAATCAGATTCCAAGCAGAAGGGACACTGAGAAGACATGCGAGTTATTGAATTAGCACCTGGAAGGGAAGCCTGTGGCTGAGATGCGAATGGTCTCGAGGACTCCACACGCTCTGAGCTGCTGAACGGCTCGATGGGGGTCCATCCTACAGACAGAAAGAGAAGACACTATAGTGACTCATATTACATAATAGTGGATTATATCTGAAATCAGCTTACTGACATGAAGGGGGCTTTAACATCATTTGGTTTGACACAGCGCACATAGTGTGGGGTGGTGGCGTTCAGTGTGTCCATAAGCAGGTGCAGAGAGTTCCGGAACTTTAAACGGGAGGAACAAAAGCATCAGACAAATGACACTGTGATTTTCTGTGAAAAGATCTGGGTGGATAATATCGGTTTCAATAGAGCACAACAGCGATCGCCCACTTTCCCCACATTTTCAGCAGCCTTGGTTATGGGAGCATTTTTCCCTATTCATGTTCTCCATGATTTATAGAAGAATAGTATATGAAAATTAGGGAAAAAGACAAAGGTACAAGACTGTCAAAACTGAGACAATGAACTACAATCCCATAATGCATTGCTAATGACATAATGGAATCAAATACAATGAAACAAAATAAAACTACAAATTTATTATCATCGACTTTAAGAACAAAACAAAACAATGCTTTAGAAAGTTTGGAGCCAGTAAGATTCAAGTCAATTAGTCTCTTATGCTCAACAAGGGTGCATGTTTATTTGATCAAAAAATACAGTAAAAACAGTAATATTGTAAAAACTGTATTATTAAAAATATTTGTTTCTATTGTAATATATTTTTAAAATGTAATTTAATATGCTGATTTGGTGCTCAAGAAACATTTCTTATTATCAAGGTAGAAAAAGGTAGTGACGCATTTCTTCAGGATTCTTTCATGAATATAAAGTTCATAAGAACAGCATTTATGTGAAATATTTTTTGTAACAATGTAAAAGTCTTTGTCACTTCAGAACAATTTAATGCGTTCTTGCTAAATAGAAGTATTATTTTTTTTAAATCTCACCCAAACATTTTAATATATTTGACTATTAATTTAAACCATTTTGTTATTTTTAATATAACATCTGAGCTCACAGTCAGTCTGTCTTAAAGGGATAGTTCACCCAAAAATGAAAATTCTGTCATTAATTACTTACCCTCATGTCATTCCAAACCCGTAAGACCTTTGTTCATCTTTGGAACACAAATTAAGATATTTTTGATGGAATCTCTGACCCTCGCATAAACAGCAAGGATCCTAACATGATCAAGGTCCAGAAATGTTGCAAGGATGTAATGTTATAAAGCTACAAGAATACTTTTTGTGCACAAAGAAAACATAACGACTTTATTCAACAATTCGTCTCCTCTGCGTCACCCTATAGCGCTATTTTGGATAGTTTCACATACGTAGACAACGTATGCAACGTTTGTAAGCGGATACGTTGTTTACGTTCAGATCAAAGCGTCAACAACATAAACAGCGTATCCGCGTACGGTGCATATGTGATACTCTCCAAAATGGCGCTATAGGGTGACGCGGAGGAGACGAATTGTTGAATAAAGTCATTATTTTTGTTTTCTTTGTGCACAAAAAGTATTCTTGTAGCTTTATAACATTACAGTTGAACCACTGATGTCACATGGACTATTTTAACGATCTCCTTGCTATGTTTTTGGACCTTGATCGTGCCAGTATCCTTGCTGTCTATGTGAGGGTCAGAGTGTTCTCGGAATTCATCAAAAATATCTTAATTTGTGTTCCGGAGATGAACGAAAGTCTTACGGGTTTGGAACGACATGCGGGTAAGTAATTAATGACAGAATTTTCCTTTTTGGGTGAACTATCCCTTTAAAAGGTTTATTGTTATTAGTATAATCCATTAATGGAAATAAATGGGGTTTTACTTTCAGAGCCTTTCTGTATCAACAGTTCAGAGGAGAATGAATAACAGAGATGGATCTTGGCTTTGTTGGTCAACTCTAACCTGCAGTCCAACTGACTTCTTGTGCTCCCTAAAAGACTGGGTGGACCGTCCAAACTTTACACGACCAGATGGTGCTGTGGTGCTCAGAGCTGCAGGTGTTTCCTCATCCTGGAAGAGCTCAACCAGTAAGGTAAACTGTGAGAAAACAAGAGAGCCTTTATAACGGACCGATATGCTACTTGTGCCAATTACACTCTAGACCAGTGGTTCTCAACTGGTAACTTGCATTTAACACTAATCCATGACCAATCCATGTTTTGGGTTCCAACCCACCAGAGCAAAAATCCTCTCTAAGAATCCAAGATGTTCATGAACCAAACAACAGGTGGCGATACTTATCTCAAGACATGTTGAATCATACATCTATTTTTAAGTCACTGAGGGAGTAGAGAATAACATTTCGCAAGCTCGAACACGTTCCTGGTTCTCATTTCGACTGTGTAGAGCACATGAAGCTGTATTTCTGTGCCAGAAAAATGTTAGTGAGCTATGCTGAGATGAACACACCTTACTAGCCTTCAGCACATTAATTTGTTCTTCATTGACTGTGTCTTTATTTTTCTCCAGAAATCCATCACACTGGTATTCAACCTAAAACAGAAATCGAGAGATCAAATGGGATGGACTCTTAGGAATTCCTGTATTACCAGTGCATATTTTTCCTCCATGTACCTTATCTGCAAAGTGCAGTATGATGAAGGCTTTGTTAGACATGCGCGGCTTCTCAAAGTGAGAGCTTTTCTTTAGGTGAGTGTTGTACAGCTTTTGCGCCCATGATTCATCAGAACCTTTTGGCATCTGAAAGCATCAAATCAAGGAGTTTATCACAAAAAAAGATGCTTATCATATAACATTTATGGTTTAATAATGTTTTTTACAGTGCATTCTTCATCTAAAAGATCTAGCAAGCCCATCTTGGCCTCGATCAGGTTGATGCACGGCTGGTTGTCGTAGAAATCGATGAGCGTCCATGGTATCTGCTCCTTCATGTACTCCTCCTGCTCCAGTTTGAACACGTGCTGGAGGGTAAATGCTTTCAGTGAGTCGTGATGTGCTTGGACACGACTGATAATTTTGTGAATGCTGGAGCAGCTGACACATGTTTGAAAATGCTGACCATGTTAAACTGCTGCTGGAGCTTCTCGTTGGCGTAGTTGATGCAGAACTGCTCGAAGCTGTTCATCTCGAATGTCTCAAACCTGGGCACAACAGTTCACCTAATTGTCCTGCAACTATATTTTTAACATCAATAAAGAATGAAGATGAAATAATAGCACCTCACCCACCCATAGATGTCTAGGACACCAATGAACGAGTGCGGTTTGGAGGAAGTGCTCAGGGCCTTGTTGACCTGGCCGACGATCCATGAGAAGAGCTTGGCGTAAATGTGTTTTGCAAGAGCGTCACGGCCGTTTATGGCCTCCAATTGGGTAACAGGCTTGTTTAGGGTTTCTGTGGCGGTCTTGAGTTTTTTATGGCACAACCAGTGAGCCATGGACTCGTACGACACCTCAGTGAGTTCACAAAACATGGCCAGGTGGCCGCTTTCATCCTGGACACAATGAAAACAACAAAGTGTGAAATCAATGAATGAAAATGTGTATTAAAGAATCCATTAATTCTTGCGTTCTCAATGCGACTTACAGAGATGCCACAACTAGACGATCCTCTCTCTTTCACTTCCACATTCCCCAGATGAAGAATGGCTGACAGGATTTGGAATAAACCCATTTGGTGTGCCTCAGTAATTCCTGGAATCAATCAGCAGATACTGGCACGTTTAAACTAAGAGTATGTGAAGAAGCATTTAAAGGGTTTATATCATGAGGAATCTAATTGTCCTTGATCTTTTTAGATAAAAGAGCTTTATGTACTATGAAAATAGAATTTAACGTCATCCATGTTTACACATTAACTATTGCTACTGGATATTCAGAAACCTGGCCAGTCTAATCATGGATAGGTAATAAGGATAAAATAAAAATAAAATAAAAAATAAGATACATTAAATAATTAAAAAAATAAAAATTAATTCCCCCAAAAAATAAAAAATAATAATAATAATATATATATATATATACAAATAAAAAAAAAGAAATATATATAAAAAAAAATTAAAAATAAACAAGAAAAGAAAAAACAGGGGAAGAAATGAAATAATAAAATAAACATAATACAATACCATAAAATACAAAATAATAATAAAATAAAATAAATAAATGATGTTACC
>NW_015505886.1:394981-400117 GCF_001515645.1 Sinocyclocheilus grahami | reverse complement strand
ATCAGCGCTACCTTAAGAGAAAGACTGGTTACTGAAGAAAAGGTGTCCACCCTGAGGGGAAGTGGTGAACAGATTTACTTATTACAAAATATCAGCTGACAGTTGATTTAAATCCTACATATATAGCCTAAAACCCATTATAAGATGCTTAGTAATGAAGATGCTAACGGTTTACCTGACTTAATAAGAAACACAATGCAGAGTGGGCATCATACCTAACTTGAGAGGTTCAAACTCAGGTAAATGGGCACAAGCACAGAGCTGATAGAAGATGTGATAGTTTCTCTCCTCACATGCCTAAAACCGGAAACAGAAACTGACCGCTTTAGTGCAAGTCAAGTGATATTTCCACATAAATACATCAGATTTTATATTTCAGGTAGATGTTTTATATTACTGAAATCAATGGTGACTCTTTCAAACTCTTTAAATAAGTATGTACTGTAGCTGAGATGAATGAGCAGAAGACTAACCTGAAACACCACTCTAGACTTTTCCAGAAGGTACGTCCTCATGTTGGCTCCAATGATGTGGTGTTTCCTGTCAAATCCAATCTCAATATACTTCCCAAAGCGACTGCTGTTGTCGTTTCTCGTCGTCTTGGCATTTCCTATAGCCTACACACAGATGAAAGCCTCAGTATGAGAAGTTTTTTGGAAGAGATGTAGATCTGTTTGGGAGTTTTACAGGCCAGCAGAAGCTAGCTATCATACCTCCATGATGGGGCTGGACGCCAGCACTTTCTCCTCCACGCAGGCCTCAGCAGAGGAGCCGCTGACCGTGGCGAAGTAACGCATGGCATATTTAGCAGAAACCGTCTTCCCTGCACCAGATTCTCCACTCACGATGATGGACTGGTTCTTTTCATCTCTTACAGGAGGAAAACGAGAGAATGCATTGTAATTGCCAAAAACTATGGACAGTTGCTTAGATGCACTCTATTCTTCGAATCTCTTACTATTGCAAAAAGGTGCGCGCACATACCTGGCCATCTGTTTATAGGCCTCCTCTGACACAGCAAAGATATGTGGGTCCATATCACCCATGTTCTGCCCACTGTAAGCATTGATGATATCTGATCCATATATTGGAAGACTTTCATATGGATTGATGGCAACCAGAATGATTCCTATTTTTTATTTTAAAACAAATAAATGGTTAGATTTTATTTTTACATTTCTGGAGTTCTGGGTCAAAGGTCAGACTGAATTACAACGCATTTTCAGACTCTTTTTTTTTTTTAATACTCTACATACTGTATGCAAAACAGTCTAATCTAAGAACAGGAGTCCATAACTCAAAGTCTAATGAGCTGTGCAGTACAGATGACAAGCTCAGCTAGGCCACATTTTATGGTTCATATTCACTAGTAATATCTGCTGCACACGGGAGTTCCAAAGTCTACAGGTCAATGCTCAGATAAAATTAAATTAAATTAAATTAAATAAAAAAAATAAAATAACATAAAATAAAAAAAAATAAAAAAAATAAATAAATAAATAAAAAACAATAAAATAAAATATAAAAGTAATTTACAATTCTATTAAATAAAAACAACTTAAATTAAACTAACAGAAAATATGTATATCAAACATAGTCACTAGTAATATCTGCTGCACACGGGAGTTCCAAAGTCTACAGGTCAATGACAACTTAAATTAAACTAACAGAAAATATGTATATCAAACATAAACAGACTAGCCTCAGACATACTGCTTTCATAATGACACTGAACTGAATAGAAATGCAGGTCAATGCTCAGAAATAAAATAAAAAAATAGTAATCAAATCAAATAAAAAGTGAAATATTGAAAAATCTGATTACATCAAATAAAATTTATTTAAAAAATAATTAATCTGAATAAAATAACATTAAAAATTTCAACAAAATAAAAAAAGAATAAATTTTTTTTTTTTAAATATGAAACTAACAGACTACAGATTGAACAGACTCAGACATACTGCTTTCATACTGACATTGAAGTGAATAGAAAAGTCTGATCTTTGATATATCTAATAAGCAATGTCACAAACCGCAGTAGGTGTAGATGAGTTTGGAGTCTGTGAATCGGACCCGGAGGTTGTGCAGAACGGCCGGTTCATGGAGGTAACTGAGAGCCGTGAGGTCATTCTCGCCCACCAGGATGTCCGGGTTACGAAGAGGAGGCAGAACACCACTCTTTGGGTCCAACTTGTACTCAAACTCCTGCGAAAAGTTACTTGAGTTCAACTGCAGCTACTGTGGGGAATTAAAAATGCTCTTAAACTGAATCTATTGCCTTGTCCTATAATCTTCGACAGAAGTTATTTGTTGCATATGTTCTGTCACGAGCTCTACTGTCTACATGCCGTTGATTTTACTTTTATTAAACCCTGAATACTCCTTTAATGTAAAACAAGCGAGTTCATCAGATCATCTTGTGCACACATGCAGCTTAAACGCCAGTTATGTTGTGGGTAAAACATGCAAAAAGCTTCGGGTATCACTGACACACTTGCAGGAGATAAATTTATCTCAGGAAAACCACAAGCTAAACTACAGATACTCATCTTTGGCCTGGTGACTGACTGCACGCCAGTTCAATGTTACACAGAGCAATGGGTGCAGTTACTGAACTATGCTGGAATTGGAATTCCACACCCATCCTTTTTTCCACCAGTCTGACTCAACTCTGCCTCAAACTTGACTCAGTGCTGACTCAAGCAGTCTTCAAAAGCTTTAAACCACCTGATCTGGTCAAATTGGTCATGTTTTCCCTTCATACCCATGTAGGACGGGTATACTGGATCTTAAGCTTTTACAAAACAGGATGTATGTGAAAGAACGTTGATACTCTCACGGTCTCATCCTCCAGCTGTAGATGTAGGACAGTGTCTCCGGGCTTGTAGTCTTTGGTGAGCTCTGCTGATCGCCACACCTCTGTGGTGTCTGGGATCCAGACTCGAGCAAACTGCAGGCGGTCAACATCATGTTAGTTTGAGTAGCATTATTTTTTTTAATGCAATTCAAAGCAAATCTAAAATGGTGTAATGCATATAAATAATCGAATTAATAAAATGAATAATACAGCATTTTATTACAATATTTTGTGTTTTCATTTTTTTTTTTTATCAAACGTGATTGTTTTATCAATGCATTCATATTTAAAACAAGAATTACATATTCCTTTTAGGTTTAACATTGTGAAATTGTATAATTTATTTAAAATTAGAGCTGCAACTGAGATATGTATTTGTTTATTTTTACTTTTCTTTCAACTTCAGTCAAGCATCTGATTGCTTCATCAATGCATTCCCAGTTTAAACAATAAATTAAATATTATTTCTAGATTTAATATTATAAAATGGTCTAATTGACCTAAAATAAGAGATGCAAACCAGATTAAAGTTATTAATTAATCTTTAATCAAGCCTCTGATTGTTGTGTTATCAATGCATTCCTCGTTAAAACAAGAAATTAAATATTATTATTATTAAAATAAAAATAGATCTGCAAATATACCTAAATATAAGAGCTGCACCTCCGATTAACACATATTTTTTTGCTTTTCTTTGAACAAGCATCTGATTGTTTTATTATTGCATTCATATTTAATGCAGGAGTTTAAAATGTATTATATGTTCAGTGTTTGTGTGTTTGAATACAATCCGCTGAATGTTTGATAATTACACAAAAATAAATTCTAATTAATTCTATTAGCCTTTTTAAAGTTCCCCACAAAAAAAGTGCTGTATGACTGGACTGTGTGGATGGTACAATGTTGCACATGTACTTTCCACTGCTCAGATGCGAAAGTAGCGGGGTTTAAACTCTCATACCTTCGAGTACAGCTCCGGAGCTGCCATTGGGCTCTGCCTGGGCTCCCGTTACTCCACAAACATCGCAAGTCTCTGCGTCTGCTGCGATTTAGAAAACAGACATCGAAAAACGCCAAAGTTTCTGCAATCTCTTGGCTGGTGGTGTGGAAGTGTGACAGCCAGCCGCCGGGGAAATACATTGAGTGGCACAGTTTAATGACTAATCCGCCAGGGGGCGCTTGGTGGCTCAATCAATGCGCCGCTTCTCCATTGAGCCGCATTTAAATTTTAGGATGATTTTTGTCTCACTGGAAACATGTGCACACAAAATAGTGTAATCGTTTAATTAAATTAATTACCAAGACAGACATCTGGCATACAAATGAAAACTCGTGCTGGTATTTCATATAATCTATTAAAAATTAAAAGCAATCAGCTAGTAATCACAACCGTATATGATTGGTCCGTCCTGACCGCCGCTGTGAAAAGTAACAGGTACCACGTGACAACAACGGAAAAGACTGATACATTTCTGTCGTTTTATTTTCAATTTAATAAAACAATACAATTAAATGTAAACTGACTGTGAGAAGTATAATAATATTAGGATTATTTTAATATAACATAAAACATTATTTCTATTTAACTTCCGGGCCACCAAACCCCGCCCATTTAATATTTTATGTTCATTCTTCCCGCTTGTTGTATTTCAATGTGCCAAGCATCCTTTCCAGTTCCAAGTAGGCCAGGTAACGTTATAGGTACAAACCATTATCATTTTCAAGACTGTTGAACAATTTATTTTCGTATGTTTTACCAAACCTACAAAATCTATGGAAGTTATTTATATATCGCCGTCTTCTCTGCTGCTGCTGTCCTGAAGCTGTTTGCTCTTCATTTGAAGTTGACATTAGTCACCGAAAATAAAAAGAAGGGAAAAAGGGCGGGAAAGACGCCGTCGCTTGCTTTGGCCATATTATAGCCACCTGAAAAAGAAACTATAAGAATGAATGCCATGGAAACAGGGCCATGCATTATTTATGTCTCTTCAGATGTGAATTGGTTATTTGTATATCTACAGGTGCATCTCAATAAATTAGAATGTCGTGGAAAAGTTCCTTTATTTCAGTAATTCAACTCAAATTGTGAAACTTGTGTATTAAATAAATTCAATGCACACAGACTGAAGTAGTTTAAGTCTTTGGTTCTTTTATTTGTGATGATTTTGGCTCACATTTAACAAAAACCCACCAATTCACTATCTCAACAAATTAGAATACTTCATAAGACCAATAAAAAAAAAAAACATTTTTAGTGAATTGTTGACCTTCTGGAAAG
>NW_015505886.1:392099-394639 GCF_001515645.1 Sinocyclocheilus grahami | reverse complement strand
TAAATTCAGTGCACACAGACTGAAGTAGTTTATTTAATACACGAGTTTCACAATTTGAGTTGAATTACTAAAATAAAGGAACTTTTCCACGACATTCTAATTTATTGAGATGCACCTGTATGTCCTTCTTCTTTGCTTTGGTAATAATACAGTCACTTGAAAAAAAAAATTAAAAATCAAACAAAAAAAGCCACCATGGCAAAGAATGGGCTGGAAAGAGCTAGTTACTGCACTCCACCCAAATATACTAAAAACAATGCATAATTCAAGTGTAAGTTGGTTATTTGTATTACATGAAAATTCAGTCAGTGAACAATGCAAGCTAAATAAATGAGTCTTGGTTCATTTTAATTTAACTAAGACATGAATCAAGTTCGACTAGACATAAAGAGCAAATTTCACCAAACGGCACAATGCTAGTCCCCATTAAATTTGTCTAGATAATTAAAATAATTTTAGTTTTTCAACAGCAAATCTACAACCTGTACTGCAGAGTTCAGAAACAACTACTCAGTCACGCGGCACATGTGCAAAACTTAGTTTATTTACAAAACAAATGACACAGTTGTGACAGTAAACGTTTATACAGCTCAGGTGTTCTGCCAACACAACCTAGAGAACCCAGCGAAGAGCTCAACACACTCCTCAGTGTGGGCAAACAAACGCCACCCGACAGAAACTGACAGTTTTAAGGTCGTTTTCATAATTAACAAGTAGGAGGCAAACAGCAAATCTCAACGACAAACTTTAAGAGCGCTTGGATTTTCTTCAGCTCAATCAGCTAACGTCTACGAGGCCTTTTGCTTCTTCTAAGAGGCACAGTTTTGGCAGAAGAGGTGGATGTGATTATTTCAAGTCCAGTCCATGTTATCTACTCATGCAGGTCTTATTTCAAGACAAGCACAGAACAAAGATGATCAAAAAGTGATGGAAAAAAAGTGTAAAACCCTAAAATAATGCTGGTCTGACTTATAGAGCCAGATTCCCATGTTTAAACCTTGGCATCAATACATCGGACTGTACGGCTAGATCCAAGTGCGATGGTAGCAGCAGTACATATACCCTTACTTCTCAAAACATTATATTGAGAGCGTTTCTACAGGCAGAAGACAAAGAGAGAGTCAGAAAAGACAGCAAAAGAAAGACAAAACGATTAAGGCTGAGGTAACACAATGGAGACAGCAGGAATGGCACAGAAGTCCACGCTCGCATTAGAAGGCGAGTTTGCTGGCCACCAGAGACTGTTTCCGCTGTGGCAGGTCCTGAGGGGTGGGAATGTGGTCTCCGGTGATCTCCGTCTTCTCCGCCGCTGCTGTCGGGAGCTGCTTGTTCTTCATCTTGGCTTTGGCCATGTTATAGTCGCCCGAGTCGAAGTATTTTTGCTGCTAGGAATAACAACATCATTATTGGCAATTAATGAGCTCGATTTGAAAATTTCCTTTCAGAAACATACCCCTTTTTGAAGTCTTTTTCGCAAAAGATCTGACCCCCCGGGCCTGGTCCCGAGATGGGGGTATCGGGCCTTCAGTTTGACCTCCTCAGCTTTTTCTGGACTTACAACAGTGTCCTGCATCTCCTACATTAAACGTGGGATGAAATCCATGTCAAAACACTAATTCTTAAGCAACAGGAAGCAGATTGATAGTCTTTTCCCACAAATTATGTCAAATTATTAAGTTACAACAGCTACATTGAACCAAGCAATATATAATGAATTTGACAACTTAATTTCCCCCTCAAAAGTTATAATCAGCATATATTATACATAAAATAAAACTATTTACAGTTCTATTATATATACACTTTAGAGCTAAATACGATTTCAGCATGCAGCCTGTGAAAACTGTTCTACAAACACAAACATTGTTTAAAAAGTCTATTAAAAAATAACTTAAGTAGAGCGGTTGTTTTATATGGTCTAGCAGCTAGAAACCCGACAGATATATGTATGTTTTATTATTTTTACATGAAGTTAAAATGAATCAATACAATCACATTGTCAGATGCGGAATGGCCGCATACAAAACGTGTTTGAATAAAGCAAACCTGCTGCTCCTCCGTGCTCGCCTGCACTTCACCGGACATCTGGACAAATTAAATGCAACAAAAAGAAAAAAGAAAACAAAAGACAAAAAATGGGACACTCTTTATTCGCCCTCACAGAGCCGTCAGGCGAGATCGTTAACTGACCGTCTGCCGCTGTCTTGAAAATCCTAAATGTTCTTCCTCGAGAGAAACAGGGCGCGGCTCACACACTCACTACAGCGCCGCCCCGCGGACTGGAGGAGAACAGCGGCATTATGAAAAATACCTTTTGTTTCATATATATATAATGATTATTTTATTATATATTTATAACTTATGCAATAAATGTAGAATTTTGAAATGAGTTTATTGAACCATTAGACAAAATATTTAAAACCAACTTAAAAATGATATACATATATATATATATATATATATATATATATATATGTGTATATCATTTATATTATGGTTTTAAATCTTTTATCTAATGGCTGTAAAAACACATTACAATA
>NW_015505886.1:351043-391200 GCF_001515645.1 Sinocyclocheilus grahami | reverse complement strand
TATAACCTTTATGGCCCATATATCATGATAAAGTGAGAAAGTATGATTCTGTAATGTAAATCAATGAGATTTTTATAACAAAAATAGCAGACTGCTTAAGCTTACATAAAATGCATATAAATATCAGTTGTTTTAGTGTCTTAGTAAGATTATATTTAAATGCTGTTTTATGATCAAAACTCTGTAGTTTTAATTGTGGGGGCAAAATACGTGCAAATGTACAAATAAACATTCCTCAAAAACCTGTTGTATTTAACATTAATATATATATATATATATATTTTTTTTTTAAGTATGGAGTTGAGTATGACATTTATTTTAAAAAGTAATTAAAGACTTCACATCAAAAGGACACGTGAACCATGACCTGAAAATGTAAGAATTATACTAAAATTATACTACCTTTACTTTCTAGAAAATTATTAAATATCAATCAGATGACAGGAAACATGGCAGGAGATTATAGTAAAAAAATAAGTACTTTCATTTACTAAAATAAATGTTATGCTATGATTTTGTGCATCAGATTTATCTAAAACAGTTTTAAATGAACATCATGTAAGCACACTGTTTATCCAGACTGGATAGACAAGCAAAATCCCAACAGAAGCATTTGCATTTCAATCATTTTAATGTACATAATTATCAAAAAATTGTTCATTTCATTTTCTTACATAATCTACAATGTTAAAAATATAAAGCATGGAAATAAAAAATATATATGCTTTTAATTCATTTGAAATAAAACAGCAAATATTGGTCCATGGCATGTTTCTTTCCATTATGAATAAAAATATACACTGAACAGACCACTTTTGAGAGTGTAAACAAAGGGTGTGCTTAAATAAAGGAAAATGTGATAAATCATCCTCACGCCACAGTCATTCCTCTTTTTATTAACGGAAAGACATCTGCTGTACACGTCACTGTAATCTCCTCATGAGAGGACCAAACAGAGCATCCCAAATATTCTCATAGAACTGAGAAACTGTTCTAAAATACTAGCAAACGTCCCATTAGTTCTGGAGCCGTGACACTAGATAGTACAGCAGGAAGAAGACCACAACCAAACCGATGGACATGTAACACAAGATCTTTCTGTTGTCTCGGCCGGATCGTACCATTGTGGAAAACCTCTTCACGCTTCCAGTCAACAGGCCAGTTGCACTGAGAAAATTGGAGTCCTGAGTAAACAAGGATGTTAAACACATGATGAGTTACACCCATGTTCCAACACCGCAAATATAACATACAACAGTTTCAAAAAAACCAACCATGCCATCCAAGTAGGTGTTCTGTTCCTCAGCCTCTTTGTCAATGTCATACGCCAGCTGTGAATGAGACCGATAACATCTAAATGCAACAAAATGACCATTTTTTAATCACATTCTATATAGAAGTCTTACAGATTTGAGTCTAGAGACTTTACTGGCCAGATTTTCTGCCATCAGCCTGTTATCAGCATCCAGCATGTCATCCACAGCACCATGTCCTGTCAATTACACAAAATTCACTGCTATTAAACTTTTTTTGTGACAAAGTACACAACATGATTTCATATCTGGACACTTTCGTTTTCGAGTTTACGTGCACTAGCAACATCAACGATAAATGTTATTTTTTTTAGACCGTAATATTGAAATATTACGTGGATATACTAATAAAATAGCTGAAATGAAAATATGACTTTATATTATAAGAAAACTGCTACGTGTCACTTACCTCGATTCCACGGATCAGCCATCTTTAAAGAGCTAATCGGCTAACAACCCCGAAAGACACTCTAAAACACGCCGAATACCAATAAAGACTATTCGTTTGAACTGTAAATGACTTCTTAAACAAAAGCGAACACATAGACGTTCAGTAAAAGTGTTGCCAGCTGTAAAACAGCGCACATTTGTCTCGAAGCGAACCGCTGATCAGCGGGCAGCAGTCGCTGAGGATTCTGGGATATGTTTATCCGCCAGTCTTTCATTTTTCTATCATAAGGACTCCGTCTGATTGCATAAGCTTCCAGCCAGACATCTGCTTGCGGTTGCTTTAAAAAAAAAAATCGGTTTATATTATTATTTATTATTTTTATTTTTAAACGACATTGATATGAAATAAACAGCGCGTGTCAGTGTTGTGCTGGTAAGCATCTTTATTTTGTAATGCATAACCTTGGTTATGGTGGTCATCATAACGACGAATCGCAAAATGCAATAATGGACGAATAATTCAATTTGATCATTTTTGCATGTATAACTGCGCGTGTGCATTTTGTACCTTAAATTAAATATATTTTCTATTGCACTATATTTGAAGTAGATACATTTCCACCCAGATATAAAAGAACATAAAGCGGGGTTTACGATGGTGATTTATAAGTGTTTTAATATTGATGTTTGTGATATTTCAGTGCTTGTGCTGAATGATCACAACCACAACTGTCCGCAGAATCCATAATGTACGATCTTACGAATACAATGCACTGCATAAAATGGAAAAATTTGCTTTTTAATGTGCTAGTTTAATTGAAATGATGTACCAAACAAAAGAGGAACAAACATTTCTAAAATTCTAGCAAGTGTTTCAATTAAACTTATTTAAATGCTATAATTTAATATAAAATATAATATACTATACGATTATTTGTTTTT
This sequence comes from Sinocyclocheilus grahami, assembly GCF_001515645.1. NCBI lineage: Eukaryota > Metazoa > Chordata > Actinopteri > Cypriniformes > Cyprinidae > Sinocyclocheilus > Sinocyclocheilus grahami. The sequence continues at coordinate 388,555 of NW_015505886.1, read as the reverse complement.
TAGTTCTATTTATTAGTTCTATACATAAATCTCATTCTTGTTTCATTTGTGTACGATCGACAAATATGCATCACGTTAAGTTTATTAGTTTGTTGAAACTGAAATTCAACTTGATGGAAATCTATACATGTAATTAAAATACATTTATCTTAAATAGAGGCCTAAATAATTCTGTGATATTTATTTGTAATTAAACAAAGTGTTATAGAGACAACCCCTTAGTGCTAATGTATTTTTGCATTTAAAATTAATTAATTTAATTCATATATGCGTTTCTTTTGTTCTTTTTGTAGTGTGGAGCACTGATCAGCCACAGATTGTCATAATGTTGGCCCGCAAAGGCCTTTTGCCTGATGGTTTCCTTTTGACACGACTCGCAGAGGATGCCACACAACCCAGTCACATCCGGCCAAAGTCACAGCGGGCACGTTTCATCACCAAGAGCGGGTCTTGTAATGTTGCCCACAAGAATATACGAGAGCAGGTGCATTGCACAGATGAACTCTGGTCCAAGCAAATGTTTAAATTCACTCACATATTGTAGTATAATGTATTTATTAGGCAACAGATGCAATACACTTTATTGATTCTGTTGCTTCCCAGGGCCGGTTCCTCCAAGATGTTTTCACCACTATGGTGGACCTGAAATGGCAGCATTCCCTGCTCATCTTCACTTCGGCATTCCTCTGCTCCTGGATGCTCTTTGCCATGGTGTGGTGGCTCTTAGCGTTCGCTCACGGCGATCTGGAGCCTCAAGATCACAACGAGCCCGGACCTGTGCCGTGTGTCACTTCCATTCACTCCTTCACGTCTGCCTTTCTGTTCTCCATTGAGGTGCAGGTAAGGAGCAATCTGGAAGGATTTTAATCCAATTGTCGACTCATTGAGAACCAAATGGCTGAGCTCTTTGAACCTGTAATATCAATCATTTCTGTAATATCAGGTGACTATTGGTTTCGGAGGACGAATGGTGACGGAGGAATGTCCCCTGGCCATCATAGTCCTCATTATCCAGAACATTCTGGGCTTGATCATCAACGCCATCATGCTGGGCTGTGTATTCATGAAGACAGCTCAAGCCAACCGGAGAGCAGAAACCCTCATCTTCTCGCGTAACGCAGTCGTTGCACCGCGGAACGGCCGACCAACGTTCATGTTCCGTGTCGGGGATCTAAGAAAGAGCATGATCATCTCGGCCACCATACAGCTGCAGGTGACAAATATCTTCAACTCTCTGAAAAACAAAGGTTCTTTATTGGCATCTATGGTTTCATGAAGAACTTTTAACATCAATGGAACTCTTCCATTGGACAGAAGGTTCTTTAAATTTTTGAAATGTTCTTCAGAACTGATCACTAAATGGTTCTTCTATGGAATCACTGTGAAAACCCCCCTTTTGGAACCTTTATTTGTAAGCGTGTAGTTCTTCTGTCCAGAGCTTCTTGAGTTGAATTCCACCCTAATCTTGAAGTTTGTTCTTCAGGTGATTCGGCGGACAGTGACTGCGGAGGGTGAGGTGATTCCCGTTTGTCAGCTCGATATCCAGGTGGAAAACCCTCTCAGAAGCAATGGCATATTCCTCGTCTCTCCACTTATAATCAGTCACACCATTGACAGAGGAAGTCCGCTGTACGAGGTCTCAGCACAGTCGCTGGCTACCGAAGACCTGGAGATCATTGTCATTTTGGAAGGTGAATGGAGTGCATTCTCTTTATTGTAATCATTTTAATAGCAATACATTTCAGTCATTTCTAAACAGAAAAGAATTTGCTGCGTGTATAGCTCACTATGTTTTGAAACGGAGCCGATGTTTCTGTTCTACCAGGTGTTGTTGAGACCACTGGCATCACAATGCAGGCCCGTACATCCTACACACCAGAGGAGATCTTGTGGGGTCGGCGCTTCGTCTCCATTATGACAGAGGAGGATGGGCGCTACTCCATCGACTACTCCAAATTTGGAAACACTGTCCCAGTCCGCATGCCAGCTCTCAGTGCTAAGGAGCTGGACCACACCAGAGGTGTGCAAGACAGTGGACCCCACGAGGGTAAACCTCAGGGCTGGGGGCTTGTGAGGGCGGGACGGGGCGGGTACAGGAGGGGTGGTGGCAGGGCCTGCGATGACATGGCAGCCAAGCCTTGGTACGTGCCAGCAGAGAAGGAGGAGGAGAAGAAGGGTCAAAAGAAAACGGTGAAACTTGAGGAAATAGGCAGAGAGACTGAAGAAGAAACAATGGAGGACATGAGCGATTAGAACAAAAACATTTATTTGGTTTTTCAGATATGGAAGTAGAAATAACCTAGCAGTTACTTGTAACTAGTTTGCTTGAAGGGTTAGTTCACTCAAAAATGAAAATTCGGTCATTATTTACTCACCCTCATGTCGTTCCAATCTCATACGACTTCACAAGACTTGGATTAAACCGCTAAATCCATATGGATTTGTTTTACACCGTCTTTATAACCTTTTGGTTTTGGTTACCTGGACTTTCAATGGATGGACAGAAGTCTTTCAGGTTTTATTCTAAATATCTTCATTTGTCTTTCGAAGATTAACCAAAGTCTTATGGGTTTGGAACAAGATGAGGGTGAGGAATTGATGACAGAATTTTCATTTTTGGTAAACTATCCCTTTAATAGTCAAGAATATTATAAATAATAGTCTCAAATAGGTTTTATACTACACATGTTTTGTAAACTGTGGCAACTGTGGCATTGTTTACGATTACCTATTGCCAGCAATATAATGAATTTTAGGATTGTTTTAACAGAAAATGTGGTATCTTGGCAGTACTGGTCAAGATATGGACCATAGTTAGGGTAGATGCCATAATGTGTTCAGTGAGAATTAAAAGCAGGCTGTGGTGGATAGAAGTTTAGTCAATACACTCAACTTTCAAGTTGTGAAATTAAACATGACCAAAAACCTTTACACTGCACAAACTATTTAACAGAATGTGTTTCTATCCGCCACAGCTTTGTTTTTATTCACGTCAAATTAAATATGGCATATACCTCAATTAAAATGTATTACTGCCGCTGTTGAAGCAAACATGTGGCAGCTGTATGTTGGGTTTTGATACCATAACCCTTTTAAAAATATTCCAGTTCTTTGCCTTTTTGTGTTCTCATCTTGTTTTATGAGATGCTATGTGTTTAAGTGACTAACAGGGATAGTTTTGATTTTTAGATTAGTTCCAAACCTGTATGACCTGACCTTCATTCTTCTTCAGAATGTAAAAGAAAATATTTTGAAGAATGTTAGTAACCAAAAAGGTTTGATTCCCTTTGAATTCCATGGAATTTGACTTCTATGTAATTCAGTGGGAACCAAGACTGTTTAGTTACCAACATTCTTTAAAAGAAGATATTTGGTAACTAAACCGTTTCAGTTCCATTGACTACCATTATATAGATAAAAAATACAATGCAAGTCAATGAGTATCATTTACTCACACTCGTGTCATTCCAAACCTGTATGTCTTCTGTGGAACACACACACACACACATACACACACTCAAAGATATTTTGAAGAATGCTGGTAGCCAAACCGTATTGGTTCTTTTTTACTTATATTGTATTTTTTTTATTCATGCAATGGAAGTCAATGGAAACTGAAACCATTTTGTTACAATACACACACTCAAAGATATTTTGAAGAATGCTGGTAGCCAAACTGTATTGGTTCTTTTTTACTTATATTGTATTTTTTTTATTCATGCAATGGAAGTCAATGGAAACTGAAACCATTTTGTTACAAACATTCTTCAAAATATCTTCCACATTCCACAGCAGAAAGAAAGTCATACAAGTTTGAAATGACATGATGATGAGTAAATAATGGCAAAATTGTAATTTTTGGGCGGACTATCCCTTTAACGTGGCTATCATGGTTGTTTAGTTTGTAAGTGTTAACATATTGTGTTTACCTTGTGCAATTATGTGTTGTGAACTAGAGGACCTGAACTCCTAAAACACATTCTTTCATGTCTGTGTCCTATTTAAATGTGACCATTAGAGAATGCATTCCTGTTTACATATCAGTGGGTTCATTTTTCACATATTTAATAAAGTACATGACATTTTATATATCTAACTGAAGGAATTCCTGAAATTTTCTTTACTTTGTTCAGAAAACAGCATGTTATGTCACAGGATTAGGGGTCAACAGCTGGGCAGACTTTATTTTTAGAGACTTTGCAGCGAGTGAAGCGGTTCCATCTGCGTTCAGATGGTGGAGATTTTAAAATCGGCTGCTTTCAAATCCACTCACTGAATATGTTCCTCCTTTTTTAGCCATTGTAGTGCTATATTGATGTTAGGTGCTGCATTTAAATGGCTAGTGGATGTGGAGCTGTCCGCGGTGCTGAATGGACACTTGAAGCAGTGCAGGTGGTTTGAAATTGGACATTTAAGATGGTAAAGGGTAACGCAACCTCAAAAGCACCTGTTTTTAAAATGTACAAATTCAGAAAATCAAGGTTTATTTTTAATTAGTTATTTATAAGGTACTACATACAAAGGTAATTTATGAAAATTCCAAACATTTTGCTGCATTCTTTTTAAATATCAGCCAAAATAAAATTGTATTCATTTAAATAAAAAAGAAAAAGTCAGAAAACAATGGTATTAGAATAAAACTTGTTTACAACAAACAGTGCTATCTGATAAATGTTAGGTTAGTTAAAACCAAAAAAATCACAAATAATGGTACATTGTAAATATATAGATATCCATAAAGGGTATGGCAAGAAATAGCTTTCGAGGACACTAGTGAGAAATCATGCAGTGATGCAGCAGGACCAGAGGCCGGTGAGCACTGCCAGCAGAGATAAGATCCATGTGCTTGCTGCGCTCGCTGGTCCGCTGTTACACAGGTCGGTGTTGCAGCACCTGTAAGTATATTCTGATATCGACGGAAACTTCTGGGACAGACGAGAGTTATCACAGTCAGTGTAACGAATGCACCGGCGAATGGTCTTCCCACCTAGAAAATGAGAACTGTTAGTTAGTGAATAGAATAGAATATTTAAAAAAATAAGTCACTTAAAGTATGAATGCCATTGCATTAGAAAAAACAAAAACAAAAGATAACAAAGCAAATGGTATTATATTAATGAAATTAATGTTATTTTAAAAGAAGAATATTTTTCAAGTTAAATGATCAACTTACTTATAAAATAGAAATAAAATACTATATATACTATACTATAAAAAATTCAAATGTACTAGTTGTGTGAACTGAATTCATACATCCACTACAAATCACATCAACAATAAATCCATTAAACATCGTACCTTTTGGGGATTTAAGACAAGTTGGAGGTTATTGTAACTTTAATTGTATTCTTAGAAAATAAAAGAAATAATAAATAGCTGTAAAGAATCATTTTATTATTATTTATTTGTTCTGGAGCATTTCTTAATTTTCATTTCCTTTTAAACATTTCAGTTTGATTTCATTACCAAGAAATCTGACGGCTGTCGTATAGACAATTCTATCTCTAAAACACTAAAACTTAAACTGAAAACTTACACTTTAAGAGAGTTATTTGATCTTTTTATTTAAAAGAAACTGTTTTGATGGACATGTATATAGTATAGTAATATATTTAGTAATTAGTAATATATATAGTATAGTTGTGATTAGTTTTAAAAAAGTCACTATACTTAGTAACTTACACAACACTACTCAACATCATTGGTTAGTAGTTATTTCAACAGTGGTTCAGAAAAGTCATGTTAATTCTTATAAAATGTCTAGTGTCACTTGTTTGCAGATGTTTGATAATATAATACAAATAAAATTGAAACAATAATTGTGTTTTAAAATGTATACATGAGCCAAACACTAAACTATTCAAATAAATAAAAATGTAAAAGCCTCTCAGGAGGATCTGTACCACTGCATACTAAAACTTCATCCACAGACCTTTCTCGTGAAGTATAGTTGTGATTAGTTTTAAAAAAGTCACTATACTTAGTAACTTACACAACACTACTCAACATCATTGGTTAGTAGTTATTTCAACAGTGGTTCAGAAAAGTCATGTTAATTCTTATAAAATGTCTAGTGTCACTTGTTTGCAGATGTTTGATAATATAATATAATACAAATAAAATTGAAACAATAATTGTGTTTTAAAATGTATACATGAGCCAAACACTAAACTATTCAAATAAATAAAAATGTAAAAGCCTCTCAGGAGGATCTGTACCACTGCATACTAAAACTTCATCCACAGACCTTTCTCGTGAAGATATAAACATGCGTCCTCATAAGAACAAACTTGCTGCACTGCGCATCGTCCCCCGGTGTAATCCTCACACTTGTAGCATTGAAGAGACGAGCCTGCAGAGGAGAATCGGATTCCATAATGCTTAACGCCTGTTTCAAATAAAAAGCAGGTCATGACCAAAGCCACACAAAACTAAGCCAACAGTTATGTGCATTAACTTACCTAAGCTAAGAGTCACACAACAGACCAATAGAAAAAGTCCAAGAGAGCACTTCATTATGAGAAAACCTTCCAGACCTAAGAGACTGATAATGAACAACAGTAAACTCAAATAAAAAAAAGCAAATCAGAATATTAATGAAAATGAATGATTTCTGAAGGATCACGTGACACTGAAGACTGCAGTAATGATGCTGACAATTCAGCTTTGCATCACAGGAGAAAAATACAGTTGACAATATATTCACTTGGAAAACAGTTTTAAACTGTAATTGTAGTTTTCAAAATTGTAATACGGTTTCACAATATTAGTGTTTTCCTGTATTTCTGAGCACATAAATGCAGCCTTGGTGAGCAGAAAAGACTTAAAAAACATACAAATCACAATGTTTGCAAACTTTTGACAAGTACTGTATATACAATATATACATACGTATATAAAAAGTATAAATGTTGTTTATACTGAGCATATGAAAATTAAATATTGCAATACATAAAACAAAACTAACCCTAATTGCACAAATGTTCAAATATCTTTTGCAATACTTGTATGACAGCTGTTGGAAAATAATAGCATCAGAATTATATTAAATATCACTTACCCTGCTCGAAAAATTCAGGCTTAGTCCAAGCTTGTAGGTTTCAACAGTCCAAAAGCATTCCTCGTGCCACCTCTTCCCTGCTCGAGCTCTCGCCCAGCCTCACCCTTGCCCTACATGAATGATGTCATTGATGGAGTCTCTCCTAGATGCCAAGACAGAGTCAACGGATCCCAAAACCGAGACATTATGTTTCAAAGTCATTATTATTAATGACCACTTTGCACATGCGTGACTTCCGGTTCATTAGCCACTGTAGGTAAATAACTATAATACGTGCAGTAAACAGTACAACTCTGCATTACAAACCAGTGTGTTTATGATTATGAGAGTAAATTAAACATGATAACCAGTTTGCAATATAAAGCAGCAGCATAATGGACTTTTTTTGTACGAGTAAAATAGCTAGAAGTGAATGACACCGGAAGCCTCACATATTTAAGTTACAAATGGCAGCATTTTTTATTTTTTTGGCAACCGCTCTTATGCTAAAAGTGGAGATTGTCTGTGGAGTTCAGAAAGTAACTAGAAAACAGTTACTTGCCAAATGAGAAACAAATTCAGATTAAACACGCAGTTACAATGTAGTTAAGTTTTTCCTGCTTAAAAAAAGCATGCAACATTCAATTGGATTTCTACACATCATAATGCATCTCGAAAACAATTGCATTTCTCTAAATGATTATCTTGTACAGCCAGAACAGGGTTATATTAACCTAATACAGAGCACATTCAGAATTTGCCTTTAAAAAGACCTTATATAGAATCTCAAAACAAAAGATCTTGACTCTGTTAACAGAACTTGAGTTCAATCTAATTGTCTCTCTATCCGTACAGCATAACGACTGACCACGAGAATTAAAACCCAATCCTTTCTGCTACGTTTCTCAACGCTGCAGCTGGTGTAAACAATAAGGCCTGTGTCACATTTCCCAGAGCCTTTCTGCAGGCATGGAAGCACTCAATTCAAATGTCATCTCAATGCCGGCCTTATTTCAGACTGAATCTGAAAAGGCACGAAATACAACTGTGAATCTGTACACGGTGACAGCAGAACAATCGGAGTTAAGCGAATGAATTTGTTGGTATTTAAAACACAGTGAAGTGGTGTTGTTTGTGTGGCAGCCCACACAAGTACTCATGTTGTTGTGTTACCAAAGGGAGCAGAAAATCATCCATCACATGTCAGAATGCTAATATCCAGGAGAAGGCGTGATGATTGGCTTTTTCCACAGTGCCGGAATGGGACTGTGTTTAAAGGACCAAATCTAGGCACAGATGAACAATGAAGCTGTGGTGAGACAAGCAACAAAGACCACTTGATCTTTGTTTGGGCTGTAGCATTCAGTGCAGCATTTTAGTGTTTATGTGACTAACTAATCTAATCTAAAACTCATTTCACTAGTGGTTTAGGTTTCAGTTAACAAATCAGGTGTTTTTATTCTGTGAAGTTAATTACACAAAATTTCAAATATCAGGGAAAAAAAAATTGTTTTTTAAACATGCAATCAAGATGGCTTTTTTTTTTTTAAACCTGAAGTCATCTTATCTATAAATGGTGACACGATTAAAGGAATAGTTAACCTAAAAATGAAAATCTGCTGAAAATTTACTCCGGCCATCCAAGAAGCAGATGAGTTTGTTTCTTCTTTGGACTGGATTTAAAGAAATGCATTACATCACTTGCTTACCAATGGATCCTCTGCAGTGAATGGGTGCCGTCAGAATGAGAGTCCGAACAGCTGATAAAAACATCACTATAATACACAAGTAATCCACACAACTTTAAGTTTTAAACTTCAAACCATTTCTTCCAGTGCTATCCATAATATTGCAGAAAAGTCATCTTGTCTGAAGTATGCACAGATCAAGCACCATTTACAAGCTTACATGTGGATCATTTTTATGTTTTAACCAGCTGTTTGGACTCTCATTCTGACGGCACCCATTCACTGCAGAGCAAATTCATCTGGGATGGCCTGAGGGTGAATTTTTTTTTTTGAGTGAACTATTCCTTCAAGCAAACCAGTTAAAAAAAATCACCATGACAAGGAAATAACATTAAAAAAACTTTATTGAACCATTATTTGTTGAATATAGATTCCATATGCTGTCATTTTAAGTGGGGTTCTATAATACATGTACACATTCTCCAGGTATACATTTCACATGTAGTTCATATTCTTGAGTTTCCAGTGTTATGTTTTCAGGAAGAAAGGGTGTATGAATCCAAGCAAATTACATTTTTCTTCAAGAAGAAACTGAATGAAAATATAGAGCTACAATTCATTTACTTTGTTTGAAAATAAAACTGAAATCAGAAGTAACTTTGTTCCTTAGGCCTTAGACCTGGTGTCTCCCAAATAAAAACATTGAAAAACATTTCATAATAATTCATAAGGACAATGCACATTATTGTGTTTACATGACAAGTAAATCAAGAAAATACAAAATTATGAATCTAGACATAACATTTACATTTGGTACACATAGTATTTGATTAAAGGAAAATACATATTAAAGCCTTAACTAAATAAGCTCAGGCTTGACTTTGGCTCATTTTATGAGAATTCACCATTGAAGATGAGCAAATGTTTTCTTTGACACAGCTACGGCGTATACCTCCCAACACAATATGAAAAGACTCACTCGATGTCTAACATTCAAAAGCATTCACATACATATAAGAAAAGATTCGATTTTTGGCAGCTCACTTATTAATCCTTAACACAATTCTATTGCTACTCCAAATGAGTTATGACATGAAAATATGAACATAGCTAACTACTTTGAAACATAATAGCTCGACCAATTAAATGAGAATAATCCTTTGCGTAGAACACTCTTTTTGAAATGTCTCTATTTAAAATTGACATTTGTTAAAACAGAATTAAAAAAAAGAATTTATTGAAATAATTCTTTCCATAAAATACAAGCTTTCTGAAGCTTTAAACACATGCAAAATTTTCAGACGTGCAAAATCTAAATCTATTTTTAAAATAAAGACAAGCCATTTCAGTTTGATTAATGTAAAACATTGCAGCACATGGAAGGCCTTCCCTGTACATGTGGAAAGTTAAAGGTTAACGTAACTTTAGAGAAGACTGCATTTAACTGCTCTTTTTTTTGATTTTGCACAGATGTATACAGTGAGAACAATCAATACTTTTCAATATTACTGCATTTAAAATTGATAAATTGAGATATACCACAGATTACAATATTTTCTAAACTGATAATAATGATGCTTTAACAATTGTATGAATAAAATTAACATGCTAAATTTCAACTGCAACATTGAAAATATTACTATTATAAATGCCTTATAATTATCAATAAATCTCTACTGGTCACCCCTTTTTTGATCTTGAGAAACTATTTTTAAAAATAGTTATGATTGAAAAATATCTAAATTTTTAGAACAAGATTATGAAATTAATAAAAAAGGGTGAATCCATACACATCTTGTAAAACATGCTCAGTCATGTTGGAAGCCTCTAAATTCCACAGTTTTGCTTCAAGGAACATTATTATTAATTATTAGACTTGTTTGTATTTAAGAATGTACAATTTAAGTGTAAAATGTATATTGCACATGTATAATTGATGGAATTTAGTGGCAAGGTATGGCAAAAATAACAAGTTAAAATATATGGAAAAATATATGGTGCTAACCATAACACATGCACTGCTAAAATACACAAATGCACATAATAACACAATCAAAAATATAACAATTATTCTTGTATGACTTTGATTTAAATAGTGCTATTCTTTCAGACACTAAAATTTAATCCAAAGGTAAACTGTCGTACATTGTGGCCTACTAGTGGTGAAGTCATGCACAAGCATTTGTACTGGATGAAAAGTATTGCTGAGACAGACAGTGATGCAATTTTGTGGTATTATTACTGAAGTATTTTCTGTTCATCATTAATCATAACATTTTTAGTAAACATCTGACTATTTAGACCGCCTCTAAGCAACATTAATAAGTAAACGCATATTTGTTGCTTTGATGTGGCATCAGAGTAAAATCGCTTCAAACATGAAAATTTAACTATGATATAATTTAAATTGGCTCGTAAGGGGGGTCTGACATGGCTGCCGGTAGCAGTACATATAAACATGTACCAGGAATCAAGCACCAGCACATGCTAAAAGAACCGAGAAATCTTTTTTCTATTGGTAAGGCATTCAAACCCTGCATATTTAGGCTATATATTGGAAATCTTTTAATCAGACTGGGTGTAAACTGCACATTACAGGTGCCCGACTGCATAAAGTATTATGGCACACCAACATGTTATCAAACCAAGATTAACATGTAAACTTAAGAGTAATGGTTAACTAAAGATTATGTTAGGAATATAATGCATGGCAAAATAGTGGCTATTTCCATTCCAATCAGCGATAACCAGCATAAGAACATGCTATAAAAATGAAGCACTTTTTGTTCTATCATTTTCATACACACAAATCTACATACAAATACAGAATGATTGCTCAAATTATATTGCAGATATAATAATAAAACTCTTTTTCCAGAACGTATAGTTGAATCGGTTTTTGCAAGGTGACATTTTCAGAGATTAAAAAAAGACTGTATGAGGCTTCACTCACCAATGTCTGATGAAATGGTGCTCAGTCGAACATTCACCTAAAGGCAACAATCCTCACGACTTGAAAATAGTATCTCTTTGGACAAAAACACATATCAACACATCACAACCATTTACATGAACATTTTAAAGTGTTTCATGTGCCCGCGACCTGCAAAGGCATTCATACCGACTCTTAGAGAAGACTCTGATCTAGGCCATTTTAGCAGCAGGGCCAGTGTCAAACTACTTGGCCAATCACATTATAGTCCCGATCAGCCCTTTTCCAATGAGATGGCTTTTTGGAATCATGTTGGCTGAGTAATTGGCGCCGATCAGTCAAATATCTGGATAATACTCTGCATTCATATCCATATTGTGCAACACAGACTTTTGTTCGGTGGTGGACATTCTGCTCAGCACTTCTGCTGAGAGCGAATAGCTGTTCCCGGATTTCTCTTCAAACCAGCTGTCCAATGCTCGCTTTCCGTCAAAGCTCCCGATAGGTGGTCCGTTAACGGCCAAGGTGAGCAGATCGTTGATCTGATCCAGAGTCAGTCTGGAACGGCTATTTCGGCGCACTTTTTGCAACGAGCATCTTGCCTTGTCGCAGCATGTTGATGACGTTGGCAAGACCCTGGCAACCTGCAGGATGTGATTGAGAAGAGGAAAACGTTGCTTGTATCTGAAGATGTGATTGACTACTTCTTTAAAACCATTCACACTACAATAATCAGCTTTTAGATCCCTCCATTCAACTACAAGGCTTCCTCGGGCATCTATTCTTTCTTGAGAGAGTCCACGGCCAGATGACGGAATAGTCTCCAGGTGGTCAAAAATTACAAGGATCTCCTCTTCTCCATATGCACCAAGATCATCCCTGTTAAGAGGCCACGAAGCCAGGTCAAGGATCTTACAAGCCTGGACCACTGTGCGACTGCGTGGATCAAAACGTTGGGCCAGGATGCCTTGACTTCGCTGACAGATCTTCTCTCGAATGGACTGAAACTTGGACTCAGCAACCCGCAAGTTCTTGAGGTCCACGCCATTGAAACTCTCCCGAAAGTTGTCCTCAAACTCCTGTAGGTACTCCCCTGGGGAGTCCACCAATTGACCAATTTCATTAATAGCATCCTCCATTTTTGCATCCACCTGTGACGGCAACAGATAGTCCCCCTGAAAGATGAAAGCAAGTCGTGAAAAGACAGCAATGATGTCCAACAGAAAGTAGATCAGCTTCACCGACTGATAATCCAACAGGAACTGTAGAAGAGACAGAGCAATGGCAGCAGCATCGCCTCTCTGGGTTTGGCTGCTTATGCTCTTCAAGTGAGCAACCACCTCCAGATAGTCCTTGATTAGGGCATTGAGAACATTGGGTTCCCCTATGATCCAACGGACGGCCCTTATATCCCCAAGAAATTCAGTTTCCTCAGACAAAGTTGGTGCTGTCGTCCTCAACTCAGCCATCATACGTGGAGAATACCGGTAGAAGCTCAGCAGTTGCTTCAAGTTGTTTTCCAAATCCTCCAAGCAAGAGAGTTCCTTCCCGCTGATGGCATCCAGAACCTCTAAATGGGGACGATGGATCATCACAGGCAGACACAACACCCAAGGGATTGTCTTTCGTATGGCTATGTAAATTTTTGCCCTCAGACTAGAGGAGAGGTTTGAGCCATCTATTCCCAAGCCAACAACCAGCTTGTCCTGGAGTCTTAGACCAAGGACACCAAAGGCACGATCCACAGCCTGGAGGTAGCCTTCCACATTGCCTCCGCAAAGCCTTTGTAGGGAAAGGAACTCTGTGGCAGGAAGTCCATCGGTGGTGGTGAACTGGACATAAACGGCAACAGTGTCAGCCAAGAGTTCATCGTTCTGTCCATCCATGATGATACTTAGAAAGGGCGAAAGGCGAATCTTCTCGGCCAAATCCTCTTTGAATGCTCGGGCAATGTGTTGGATGAGAATCTGACAGTCATTTTCATTCATGTACTGATCTACTACTTTGAGGTCGCACTTCTTGAGGAGCTCCGCCAAGGGTCGCAGATCAGAAAATGGCCTTCCTTCCAAAGCTAGATGGTAGGCAGCGTTGAAGAGAGTCATCATATTACGACACATGTCCTCTGTCTTATCTGGGTGCATGCGAAGTTTGTAAAGCTGCAAACACTTCTTATGCAGATTGCTTTGGCTGTGAAGTTTAATGGTGTGGATTTTGAATTGCTTGGAACCGATAATGAAAGCAGAGGTGCGGGAGGACTGCACGGTGTATTGTCGGCACACGTGGCACCACATCTCATTAAGTGTGGGCGAATAACGGAGAAACCAGAACTTCTTTAGCCACTCCTGTTTGAAGCGACGAATCCGACGACCTGAGCCCACAGAGAGTTTTGCAGACTCATCTGTAGCTACCACGAGGTCAGTAGGAATGGATTCATCAGCAGAATCAACATCCTGGTCATCCTCCTCAAGCGCCGCTGGGATAGGCGTCATGGCATCTACAACAAATGAGTAAACAGAGCACAAAATTAAACTGAAAACCAACACAAAGCAAGATTAAACTCCGTTATTTACTGTTAAGTTTTGGCATGAATGAAGGTTTCAGAGTTTTTATACCTATTGTAAGCACGCCTTCTCAATAAAGTTCACGATATCTCAAGTTCTACATCAACTAATACACTAATACAAATCATTTTCAAGTACGAATAAATTCAAACATTCTTAATTCCACAAACCAACTTTAATTGCAGGCTCCAAAAAGAAAACACTCCTTAATTATTTTATTAAAACTTTTAATTAAGAGTGCACTTCCATTTGAAACATTTCAACAAATTTGGCAATCACACAACAAAAACAACAAAAGAATGTCAACAGTAACTGACTACGAGACAAAACTGTCTATATAGCCATATGTTTAAAAATAAATCATTAATATTTACTGCTGAAAGGCTCTCATCCATGGTAGCGTTCCATCCCAGGTGCAAACCTACCTTTGAGGTCCTCACTAGGAAGTGGCTCAGATAGTGGTAAAGGCTTAATTTCAGCATGCCCCTGTTCTCTGAGATGGAGCAGTTCTGCCTCCAGCTCACGGATTCGTCGTTTTAACTTTACACAGTTTGGGCAAAAAGATGTTGATGGTCCTTCGCTGGTCAGAGTCACCTCTTCTTCGGTTTCTTCCATTTTAATGCATTTTGCATCAAACCCACTCTCGTGGTGTTCCATGGAAGCCAATCCAGAGGTGAAGACAGACTCTTTACACTCTGTGTCAGGCTGGCTGAAAACCTGGCTGACATTTGTTCTTGCTCTTTGAAAAGACAAGGTGCTGTTCAGGGGGTTGTTCTGACTTTGATTAGCCTCCAGGGATGCTTCCAGGACATCTTTGAAAATGAGGTCAATCTTCTTTTTCTTGGCCTGGGGCTGGTTTTCTGCCTCATCACTTCCATGCTTACTTGGGGTCCGTCTACCGTGCATTGCAGATCTCAACACTGGACCTTTGGGCTCCTCTTGTTCTTCTAATTTCACTCCTGCAATACAATAGTGTTATGGTTAATGTATGTAACACTATCAGCATTTTAAAAAACTGTGGTCAATAATACATTTGATTATAAAAAAGTATGATGGCTAAAGCAAGACAAGTGAAAAAAATTATATAAATCCCATTTCACTTACCTGTTACACCATTGAAGGCTTGGAACATCTCTTCTGGGTACTTTTTTGTTGATCAAAAATGTTCAATATGAAATAAGTTACATTTTGGTCTGTTGCTCATAGAAAGCTTTCAGAAGACTTATAAAATATAGCGCACATTATATTTATCACATTTATAATTTTTTAATGATGCCTTTGGACCCCCTTTGAAGCTTGGAACTTCCAGACTGCATTAATGGTTATTGAAAGACCAGAAGAATTCTTTAAAAATGCGCCTTTATGTATTTCACAGAACAATTAGTTTGGAACAACATGGGGACAAGTATGTAGTGCTAATCTTTGGCTGAACTACTTTAATTATAGTTCATACTGTTTAAATTTTAGTCAAATCTTGTTGTGAGTATCAGTCTTGTTTAGTGTTCAACAATAGATCTAATCCAGTAAACCAAATATCTTCACATAAATGTCTTTTATACTAAACGAACCAACTATTATTAATTTAGAAAATTGTTTTGGTTTAAATTGATGCAAATTTTAAAAAGTCCTGTTAGGATTTTATAAGAATATATTATTATTCCAGTTCAAGAGTCTCCACATCTGGATTCAGCCCTGCAGTGTTTGTATTAGCAGCCCCTTAAAATGTCTTTGGAGATTCCTTAACTTTTGACCCATTTCAAAACCGTTCAATTTATTAACATTTTTTTGGCACAAGCACCAGCGAGGGGTGTCTCACCTGTGTCCAGATTGCGGTCAATGCTGTCCCGAGACATACTCTGCAGTCGCCTCATGTACTCGCTGCTGTACCACACACAGAGTTTCTCGCCCACCGTCAGTCTCTGACACACTCGGAAGTAGATTTCTTCGCCATGTTGAAATGCACTAAGATTATTTTTACTCTCATCAGAAGAAATCAAAATAAACCTGAGAGGAATAAATAAAATTAGCATTGTGAACAATTATATCAATATAACCATATTGACTAAAACAACAACTTTTTCCACACAAGATCAGTACAATAAAATAGCACAAAGAAAAGGAAAAGAACAATTAAAGTGGATGTCATCTCAATAACATGGTGTTACCTCATCCAGTTAGATGTAGTTTCATCACTCCCATCAATGAATTTATATTTGTTGTCCTTATCAACAATCTGTAATAAACATTTGAAATTAAAATCTAGTTTGTACCTGCATTAAAAATAATTACGAATACATACAACTATGCTAAATGGTGTTTAAACTTACAGCATAACCTACCATCCAAGAGTATGGCCCTGAGGGTTTATCAGAGGCCATTATTTGGCCTTGATAAGGACCAAACAGCGCACCCTTTGGTATGTTTTCATCCATGCAGCAGACATCCACCTTATCACCATCTCGGTGGATCTCAATGCCTGAGGGTACAGTGAGAGCTGCCCGATTGGGCACCCCTGATGCCACAGGGGTGTCTGGCACAAAAACAGGTGGCCCATGGGTAGGGCACTCCTCCAAGAAATACTTCTTGCACTCTTCACAGACTGTACATGTTATATTAAATAAGCAATCAGTAAATATATAATATATAATATAATTATGTGTGCCCTCCATAAGTATTGGAACAGTAAAGACAAAATTGCTTTGTTTGCTGTGGAGTCAAGACATTTGCAAATATGATTAAAATATGAATATGAGACAAAACTACAGAATGTCACTTTTTATTATTAGCTGTTTCAACACACACATGTTTTACCAAATAAAAAGGACAGCACTTTTAGAGTTCATCCCACTACCTGATGTGACCATAAGTATTGGACAGTTGAACTTAAGGCCGATATAAAAGTTTAAAAGCTATTATTTTGTTGCAGATCCCTTGTGTGCAATCAGTGCAGTGAGTCTGCGACCCGTAGACATCACTAGACTCTTGGTCTCATCCTTTGAAATGCTTTTCCCAGCCTTTAATGCAGACAATTTCAACTGTTGCTTGTTTTGGGGAGTTTCTGCCTTTAGTCTCCTCTTCAGCTGGTGAAATTCATGTTCAATAGAATTTAAATCTGGAGATGGACTTGGGCAATCTAAGACTTTCCATTTCTTTGCCCTGATAAACTCCTTGACTGAACTGGCAGGGTGTTTTGGGTCATCGTCCTGATGCACTATGAAGCACTTTCTGGTTAGTTTGGTGACATTTTCTTAAATATTATAGCCAAGATGGTTTTGTACCCTTCCAAATTCATTCTGCTACTGTCATCACACATTAAGTCATCATTAAAGCTGAGAGGGCCTGTTCCAGAGACAGCCGTACATGCCCATGCCATGACACAACCTCCACCATGCTTTACAGATGAGGCTGAATGCTTAGGATCATCTGCAGTTCTCCACACTTTTGCTTTCCCATCACTTAGAAAAAGGTTCATCTTTGTCTCATCTGTCCATAAAACTCAGTTCCAAAACTCTGCTAACTCATCTTTCTGCTTTTTTGCAAACTCTAATCTTGCCTTTCTATGTTTGGTGCTGGTCAGAGGTTTGCATCTTGCTGTAGCCTCTGTAAGTCTGTGTCAAAGCCTCCTGCAGACAGTAGATTGTCAGAACATCACCCCAGCTTTCTGGAGGTTGTTGGTGATTTTACAGACGTATTTCCACAACTTTTATGATTTGTCTGTCATCAACTACTGTGGTTTTTTTCTCAGCTGATCAGATCGTTGTTGGTTGCCGGTGGTTTTCAAACTCTTGATTTCTCCATGCCCTTTGTTTTTGCTATAGCTCTAATTGACTTCCTCTGTTCTTTTAGCATCCAAATTGCTTGCTTTTCTCTCAAAGTCAGCTCCCTCGTCTTCATCCTGGTTTGTGTGTGTCATCATCGAATGCAAGACTTAGAATGCAGAAGCAATGGATATAACTGATACGACACATTCCCTGCTTTAATATCTGAAGAATTAATGCAACAGGACACAGCTGATCACTTAGAAAGACCTGTGAGGCAACTGTTCCAATACTTATGCTCACATCATTTAGGGGGATGAAACTCTAAAAGTGCTGATCTTCTTATCTGGTAAAACATCTATGTGTTGAATCACCCAATTATAAAATGTGACATTCTGTAGTTTTGTCTCATATACATCTTTTAATCATATTTACAGATTTCTTGACTCCACAGCAAACAGAGCAATTTTGTCTTTACTGTGCCAATACTTATGGAGGGCACTGTATATATATATATATATATATAATTTGAGATGAAATTTCCAGTGATATACACAACACTTTTATTTCAAGTTAAAGTAAATGATACTTACACCAAAAACTGGTTGAATGCTCATGGTCAACTTTTAGTTTTTTGTTTGGCTCTTCAACTGACTTCTCATTTGAGGCACTGGTAAATATGTAGAAAAACTGCTTATTACTACAATTTTTTTTATGCACAGGGATTGCTCTTTAAATGTTTGCTATTGTAAACACTTTGTAAAGCTGACCTGGTGCTGCATTCGGCCTCAACTTCCATGGAGGAATGCTCTGGAACAGCACAGGCATCTGCCATCTGGGCAGGAAGGAGAGACTCCTGTGTGCCTCGTTTCACTTCAACATATTAAAACTAAAGTAAAATAGGGGGATATAAATACTGTTAAAACAGGAGATTTAAGAGATGTTATAAAGAGAGCATCAAAACAGCTAAAACATAATTTAAAATGAAGTTCACACTTTATTTTAAGGTTTCTTCTAAGGTATTTTTATTTTAAGTTCTAATTCTCACTATTAACTAACTATTGACTATGACTTTTGCCTCAATAAACATTTTAAAAATAATAAATTAAATAGTAAATAAACTCAAACAAATGTTCTGCTTATTAATAGTTAGTAAGGTAGTTGTTAAGTTTAGGTATGTGCTAGGATTAATGGATCTAAAATATGGTCATGCAAAATGGCATTAATATGTACTTTATAAGTTCTAATTAACCGCCAATATGCTAGTAGTAATATGCAAGCTAGTTAATAGCGAGAACTGGTCCTTAAAATAAAGAGTTACCAAAATGAAAAACAGAGAAGAAACAGGGATCAATCATAGCACCTAAAACATACACTCAATAAAAATAAAATTAAGTTAATTAAGCCTTTGAAGTTTTGAAAAATGTAGAGAAAAAGAAAAACATTATGAAGAATGAAGAAGAAATATTGAACATTTTGCAGGTTGCCATTTCTGACATTAACCATATTAACTCCTTTTTACCATTGAAGCACAAGATTCTTGTTAGATGATTCTTTGCTGGATAACATGAGCATCAGGTTTGCGGTGTCCATTTTTAATGACATACAAAATTGTAAGACATTCAGAAATTAAGGAGTTCAACTTTTTACACATTGTTATACTCATACTATATTTTGTAATAAAAATATATATAAAAACAAAATGTGCTAGTGATCTCAAACTTTGAACCCTACTGTATATAATTTCTTAACCCAAAATCCTTATATTACGGGAAAAAGTGTATGCCTGTTGTGTGTTAACTATCCTTTACAGTGAGGCACAGTGAAGTCATGCTGGCTTTACATTGTCATACCATTTTCAATTTGACATGCTTTTATAGATTTATATGGCTACAAACTTTGAGCTGCTTTCATAAAAAACATACAAAACGCGACAACCACACAGCACCCTCCGCAAACACGGAAAGTGACCGCAAGAAACCCCTGACTCCGTTCTGCTGACGTTTCCGATCCAGAATTTACTTCCAAAATATTTCAGTCAGAGAGCAGCGCTCTGATTGGTCGAGCCGGCCGTCACTCACAAACTACCCGAGCTGTGAGAGAGACGACAGCAGGGAAACGAATAGGGCAACAATGCTCCGTAGAAAGACAAAACTGCTGCAAAGTTGTGTTCTTCTAAACATTGTGAGGTAAAAGTAGCACATAAGCTCAAGCGCGGGCGATGACAATGACGGTACGCAGTGCTTCTGGCACGCTCTGCCTCCGTTTAGCTGCTGCAAGGCAACTGGCAATTTGCCTAACGCTTTCGGAAGCCATTTTCATTGGCCACATTGGCTAGTGAGTGTAACTCACCGTCTATAGAATATACGCAGTGCGTCGCGGGGTCTTTGGTGGTCTTCTTCAGCCGTGGCGCGCCTCGCCTTCGGCCGCTCCGAGAAACGCGGCGGTGACGCAACGGCCCGGGGGGATTTCACTAGTCCCGGGCGATGCAAAGTTTATCATCTCCAAATGTTTGTACCACAGTCAGCTGCTTCTCTCTGCTATGACCACCATCTTTTTATTACAGGAAATGACATGGAAAACGGAAGAAAGCGGGGTTTGTGCAGACCGGGCACGAAATTTCAGGAAAGGGAAAGTTAGCGTTCGATTGTGAGTGAAGTTGTATGAGGCAGCGGTTCGCTCGCGCGTTTCATGTGCGTTCGCTTTTGGAGCGCGCCTTCTGATACATTACGCAGCGGTCGTGTGCCAAGTTTTCACTTAAAAAAAATAAATAAATTATGAAGTTTGTAATAATTAAAGTTTAATCCTTCACTTCACAGTTCTCTACAATTCATGCAGTTTTTCAACCACTTAATGTAAAGACCCCATGCAAACATTTTGTTGATCATTTTAGCCTTATGTCTGTTTCACACATGCTCCGTCTGCAGTGCGTATGCGTTACCCAAGCAGCACAGACTTATTTTGCTTTCACACAAAATTTTTTATTTAAGACGTTTTATTACGTCTAATTGATTTTTCCATACATTTCTGCCATATGTACATTAACTGACAGTCACCACTGATAAGCTACCACTAAATATTGTAGAAACTTAATTTGCTGTAAAGTTGCTTTGCAATGATTTGTATCGTGAAAAGCGCTGTACAAATAAACTTGACACAGGACGCGTTCGCAGTCCGCTAGTGATCCGCGGCTGCTTACCACAAACACAACATTTATCCATTATTTTGATTCAAATCCAAACGTTGTTACTGAAAATGCTTTACAATCTTTCATAGACATTCGTTTAAACCTGTTTTTATACAGTCTATGGTTTAAACTCAAATATAAACAACGTATTATTCATGCATTTGACTTCTAGGTTTGTATATTAAAGGGGTCATATGATGCGATTTCAATTTTTCCTTTCTCTTTGGAGTGTTTCAAGCTCTTGGTGCATAAAGAAGATCTGTAAAGTTGCAAAGACTAAAGTCTCAAATCCAAAGAGATATTCTTTATAAAAGTTAAGAGTCAGCCACGCCTACCTAAAACGGCTCGTTCTAACACGCCCCCACATATCTATGTCGCTATGTGGGAAGATTGGCATGACGCCGCCCAAATGTTCACGCAAAGAAAGAATGCCTAACTTTTATTCTCGCTGTAGTATTGTTGACGCTGCCGCCATGTCGTGAAGGCACTGTGTGATTCGTTGTGAAAGCGAAACTACTTTGTTTGGTCTTCCAAAAGAGGCCGATATCTGCTTCGTCATGCCTAGAGCTGATCCGTGCTGGTTGCTGAGGAAATACTTCAACTTTGCGCTGTCAAAATTTCGTAATTTCACAATAAATAGATATAATTAAAGTCTACTGTGTTTGACAGTCTTTTTGGCTAGGTTTAAAACAAATAAAAGTGCACTTTTTTTTCGATAAACAAGGCAACATGCACTTGTGTCTTGTGGAGGTAGAAAAACTAAGTTCTTTAAGACCCGCGGGACTGTTTGTAATAAAGATTTAAATGTAAAAGGCACGAGAGGCGACTGTTTCTGTCAGTGGTAAGTTTTAATGTAAAATATTTGTGATAACCTAACACAAGAAAGCTATATGCTGTGTTCAAATGTGTTTCCACTTGCTTGAGCAACTTAATATATAAATCTAGAAGCCAAATGCATTTAATACGCTGTTTATATTGAGTTTAAACGTGAATATGTCTGAAAGATTGTGTAACTGTACTGTGATAAACGAGGATCACAATGCTGAAAAAACACTTTCAGTATAGGCTTTTGACAGCAAAATGAAATATCACCGTATGCACAGTGCTATAATGACAAAAAGACGATGAATTGTGCGATTGCACTATCTGTAATCTTCCTTTACTATTAAAATTACAGCCATTTTGATTGATTTTTGATGTCAGAACAATCAAGGGGGAGAAGTTGGAGGAATTTTCAGTTTACACATCTAGAGTCTTAAATTTGTCATGGATTGCTCCAGGATTATCCTACAGGTTAGTACCACAGCACATTTTCAATTTATGAGTAAAATAATATCTTTGGTTATTATCTTGTGAAGCTGCTGTATTTAAAAAAAAAAAGCAAGTTGTTCTATACAGCAATAACAGTAGTTGTAGTCCTTAAACACAGCCCATAATTAACCTGCACTTGCGCTCAACATCCACCCCAACACTTCAAATCTCTCTTTTGGCTTGACACTTTAAAATCAGTTTCACAAGTCATTTAGTCATTCTATAAAGCCAAGTTGAATTCAAGACAAACGGGAGGCAAATATTCTTTGTCAATTTATTAACAAAATGATAAAATAAATAAATACAAATTGATCAAATGCTCCTAATATCAATTTCTTCCCATGTTCCCTACAGTATTTTCAAAACACTGCATACAAAGGACTCATCACAGGCTCAATACAGGAGAGGTAAGAACCAACTGACACACTCACAATGTCAGGCGAACAAACAAGAAAAAAGACCAGAGAGAGAGAGAGAGCTCTGTAACAGAAAAAAGTCAAAAAATAAACACACTCCTTTTTAAAATCATTATGAAAAAATACAAACAATTTTACAAATATTCATATTGTGTAATAAACCATTTACACTTAGTTCAGCACACCAGGTGAACTTTTTCTTTCTTTTTTTTTTTTTTAAATAACTCATGTCGCTACAATGTATCCTGTTTTGTGTTTCATCAAGTGGAAGATTTTTTTTGTTGTAATTTTTCTTTTTTGCACGCGTAAACAAAAATGTTTTCCAATTGGACAGTTGACTGTAGATGAGGTAACGCTCTCACACACACACACACACACACACACACACACCTGCTAAAACAAACACACTCGCTCACACAGTGCACAACACCAGGAAAGTCACGACTACAGAAATGAAATGCATCAACAGTACGAGAAGGCCACAATCATGACTGAGTAAATAGTATGAAAAGTGAACAGAAACTACATTAAAACTACAATGACTTCATTGTCACTGTGGAATTATAATGCACCATAAAGAATATGGATGATCTACACACTTTAAGATCAAGGTGACAGGATGAACAGCTGGAATGGGTGTGAAAATGTTTTCGATTTTATGCATAAAATGTACACAGCAACCTTTCGCCTTTTAAAAGTTCAAAAACCAAAATTGCAAAGCCATACAGACAACTTAGAAAGCGTTTCCCGCACGTCGGAGCTTTAAGCTAGAGCAGAAATCAATTGTGACGGAAAAAAACGTTCAATGATATGTATCTCGAATGCATATAAAAAGGCTTCCTAACAGCAAAATGTTTGAATTCTCTTTGGGTATACTGACTTAAGAACTTGAATGCGTGGCTTTCAGAAGTTCCCTCCCCTTACTTCTAAAGGTCCCACCCACAACAGATTACATGCACTCTGCAAGATAAGCCATGTAAGACCATAAATATCTTCTCACAACCACTGGTACCCCCCACCCCCCACCCAGCACACCAAGATAACAATAACATTCAGCATGGTGTTGGAGCAAAGGCAGACTTGAATGAAAGTAACTGTCCATGAGTTTCATACACAGACGAAATGCCACATTTCCACGTTCCAAAGAGCCCAGAATTGTGGCCAGCAAATAATTCCCATCTGTAACTGTACATGAATTAACTATTTTCTACAGATGCCATTGTGAAAGTGTATATTGTTCATAATTTAAACAACAACAACAAAAAAAGCAAGTGTATTTAAGAGATGTACATATGTATACTGTTTCGTTTTGGCATCATCTTCGCCAGACATGTAAAAAGGAAAGTGACACAAAGTTCACATAAAAATCTTTACAAAATAAAATCTAAACTAAATGCATATTAAAAAAGTTTGACAAAAATTATAAAAAATTTGCATAAGGCGGCATGCTTTTTGTTGAACTGATTGGACAGGTTGGTGTTCTGGGGGTTTGAGTCTATCCAATCAGATTGCAGGTTTTCTTTGATCCGTTCAGTCTTACTAATAGTCAAGGCTGAAATCTAAATACCTGATTTAGGTACAAGTCCAGTACTCTAACTGAAGGAGAGATGAAGGACATGACGCGAATAAGAAAGGGTGCAAGTCGTTTTAAGAGCAGAGTGTTATGTATGACATTAAGTAGTAGTCACTGGCCTGAACAGTCCTGTTTTGTGATACACGAGAAAACAAAATCTCCTGAATCACACACTACAAAAGAACTTAAAAACGAGCAGAGACTTCAGTATTTTGGGCAAATAAATGAGTAATACTTAGGACATTCCTATAAAAAGTGCATAAAGACAGGAAACCATGACTTCCTAAACTTTTTTCCAATGAATATCAATCCAAAAAACACATTTTTGTCACTAGATTCACACACTTAATATTTTGGTGGCACAGAGTGCTCCGATAAACC
This sequence comes from Sinocyclocheilus grahami, assembly GCF_001515645.1. Taxonomy (NCBI): domain Eukaryota; kingdom Metazoa; phylum Chordata; class Actinopteri; order Cypriniformes; family Cyprinidae; genus Sinocyclocheilus; species Sinocyclocheilus grahami. The sequence goes on along the minus strand of NW_015505886.1, from coordinate 363,709 downwards.
AATGAATTAATTTAAAACACATTATAAGGAACAACTCTTTTTTTTTTTTCTTCTCCAGACCAATTTTGTGCAATCACTTAGATATACTTTTGTTCAGAGTATTAAAAAGCTCAAGGCAACTCCTTAACTCCTTAAAATATAGCCTACTCTAAGAGGGGCTCTTTAACTTCACAGCAGATAACTAGATTAAGTAAAGACAGACAGGACTACACCAACACAAGCACATCACTACAACCATTTCACTTTAACCGAATGAAATTACAACAAATGTGCTTCTAATCAAGGTTAACTGAGTGATGTTTTACAGAGAGAGGGAAATATGACCAGTTTATGAGATTAAATTCAGTATGTAAAAGGTTGAAGGCACTCTGGGCACCTGTACAGGAAGGAATAAAAGTAGTTTTCTTTAAATATTCTCTAGACTGACAATGGTGACTTCTGGAAGGCCTTAAATATTCATGTCGGTATGTTATGCCACAATAATGGATGCCTTGATATGAATGTTTATCCGTTATTACCCAGTCTTAGCTCAAAAGGTAACAGGGCATTATGGGAATGTATTAAGGATACGTATGTGAATTTTCACAGTAGATTGTGAGAAATTGCAGCACATTGTTGATATAACCAAGACCCCATCCACTAAGAATCACAAATTGGGTTTTAAAGTCATGAAATCCTGACTAATCAAGATAAATCTATAATTTAAAACAAACTAACAAACAAAATAGTAAACATCATCCCAAATACAGAATCCATATTGTGGTAGGTTCTCTCTTGTGTTTAAACAGCCAGAATGAGCTATGCATCGTTCTTTTGAAATCGCAAATAAATATGCACTACTGTTTACATAGTCAAAATAAGCACTTACAAAGATGCCTTAAACGGATATGTGGAATTTGATATGCATTCAATCCTATCTTCACAAAGCTAAAAGGGATATGCTTTTTGGAATGGCCTGACATTAACATAACAAAAGGTGAATTACTTTTAAGACTTAAGATGTTACATGGGACAGGATAAGATACTATGCAACACACTGAAAAGTTTTTTTTTGCTAAAAACCAGCAGAAATCTGTCATAAACAGTGCTTCCCACTTCGTACGCAAGCAACTGGCTATTGTTTTCGATTTTACAGGATGTTGGCAAGCGTAAAAACCAACAGATAAGATTTAAGCGCTTTTTGAAAATTTTGCTCAGAAAGTCTCTTAAGAGGTTCTTAGTGCGTTTGCTTTAGTTATCTGCAATAAAGCTTGTGCTTTAATTAAGGGTTTTCTGTCATTTCCTTATTACTCAATTTGGCTCATACATCAAACCCTCAAGTTTAAGACAGCAAATTGTGACTTAGTCATTGTTTTCCAAGAAAAGAAAAGGTTTTGGAAAAATGGGGATGGGACTAATCCATTATATTTTAGACTGAACACACAGTAAGAGGATATTACCATTATTGGGGGGGGGGGGGGGGGGGAGGTGGTGTAGGAACTAAAGCATTTGGCAGTTCGGAATTAAAATAAAAACAGACACTCATTATGCAATGTGCATCTCTGAAATTGAGGAAGCTGCTTGCATAATTCATGCCATTTTTAAACACCATTGATAACAAACGACTGTTTCATGAAACAGAAAAGCACTTATTTTTCAATGAAGACTAGGAAGACCTGAATATATTTTATATACTTATAGATTGGCAACTTTGTGCACCAGTCCAAGGTGCAATAGGAAATCTGTTTAAATGTTTTGGTGATGTAAATGTGTTTAGTGTGAGGTGAACTATTTGGGGTTGTCCACGCTGCTTAGAGGGGATGGCAAAGCCTGCTGAGAAGGTTCTGAGGTTTTGCCGTTGTTGGTGTTTATGCCATGACTTCCATCTTCCTGCAGCTCCACTTCCATCTTCCCAGCATCCTCTAAACAACTGCTGTCACTGGGAGGGATGTTCTCGGAGCCCACAGATTCTGCGGCATCGACAGCACCCTCTTCTTCCGGGTTCAAGCCGGTACAAACACAGTCCGTTCCTCCATTAGTTTTTACGTCCCTGGCCTGAGCCAATTCCACAGGCTCCGGTGTTTTCACCGTATCCATCATCTCCTCGCTAAGTGTGGTTTTGGGCACTTCCGGGGCACTAACTCCCGATTCACCTGACGCACCCTCAGGTGTGACTGCGGCTGCTGGCTCTGCCATTTCGCCCACCTCTGGCTCTGCCTTCACTTTGGGAACTGCTACGGCTGCTGGTACTTGCACGCTAGGCTCGGTGGGACTCTCCTGCACACACACTTGTGTTGCATCCTTTGAGTCTTTGATGCTCCCTGACTCTGTGCAGTCCTGTTTGGAATCCTGTAGGATGTCCGTCTCCATGGACTGAGTCAAGTTAAAGCTCTGGATGAGGCGGACCAGGTGTTTTACCTTGTCCAGAGAGGCCTGCATCTCCTTCTGACGGGCAAGTATGCTGTTCTTGGTCTCCATACATTTCTGTTGAAGAAAAGGAATACAGCATTATATAACAAACACAAACTGAAATCTTAGAAGAACTACGGTATATGATGTAACAAGCCGTACTGAATATTTGCAGGGATAAAATGAGAAAAAGCTGAATGTTCCTCTTAAAACTGGTTTTCTGAGGCAAAAATCCCTTCACAGACACGTAGAACAATTGTATAACTAATCTTGTATCCAGAAAAGCTCCAGTTAAAGAGAAAAATAAGTAACACACTGTTATAGAGTTGCTGAGCTGTTTCACTCTCTGTTCTAGTTGTTCTCGTTCCAGCTTTAGTTCGGCACTCCATTTCATTAACTTCTGCTTCTCTTCTTCTTTTGCTGTTGGACAGGAACAAAACACTCATAAATTGAATGCACTATAACATAGATGTATGCATTTGGTTATAAACTTTTTTTTACACTTAAAATGTAAAATTGGGGTGCAAATTTCTATAACTCGAAATCAAAATATCTCTACCTTCTTTGTAAGCAATATAGGAATGGACAATTGCTAGGGTTCCTGGCCATGGAATGGCCTCTTCCTTCTTCAGAATCTGTAAAAGAAACTCTCTCAATAACAGAACAGTGCTGTGCCCACTTGACCCCTGGAAAGCCATAAAAGAAACTGAGATAAATTGTATATGGCAACAGTGATGAACAACAGAACTTCAATGGGAGTGCTTGATGCTGTCTTACACTTACATGATGGGTGGAAGAAAAGGCACAATCAATACCAAACCATGTGAGAGCTTACAAAAGGACGAAGCAGCCTTAATGCCTGAAGAAACTCATTTCGTTTAAGGGGAGAAAAATGTACACTTCATTTTTGGCAGGGAAAGGGGAGTTTGATCTCTCAGTTTGTCTCCCATTTCTAATGATATAAAAGTGTGTGTGCTTGAAAGGACTGAATTCCAGTTAAAAGGAGACATCACTGACTGGCCTGCGAGATCAGTGGCCAAGGGCTCGTTGTGCTGCTATTATTTACCTGGTCTTGACATTTAGGACAGATCCACATGCCTTTGGGAATGTTTTTGAGGGGTGGGTCCAAGCAGTCGAGGTGGTAGACGCGCGAACATGTGTCACACATGAGCAACTGTCCACTGCGTCTGCACACAGTGCAGAAATCCTCATGGATGTCTCCCTGTCGGGAAGAACGGCAGGTGTCAGTACCACCGCCCCCTTCTTTTCCTGGACCAATCAAATGACAGCGGGAAAGGCGGGGAGGAGAGGAACTGACTGCTGATTGGAGGTATTTGTCTAGTGGCTCACTGGTGACTGGACTGTTCACTCAGTCAGGGCACTGGATATTTAGCTAATAGTTTTAATATTATTACTATAATTGGGATTATTGGATTAATCACTATTGAAAATGTATCATGTCATTATAAGCAATGGTTATTTTGGCTTAAATGCTAAGATGGGGTGTAAGAATAAAAAAAAATACTATACTATGATTACTTCAGGCCTGATATTTGTGTGGGAAGTAGAGAAAGACTGTTCACTCTGTAAGACTGCTGGCTCCATTTCAACAAATAAAACAAATAAACACATAAATAACAGTGCTGGTAGGTCAGTCTTTCTCTTTCCAGGGTGGATGCTGGACTCTAACAGGAGTTACCTTGCTCCTGTACATTTTGAGGTGTACAGGATGAATGCAGTGAAGGGTTTTGGGGGGTAGGGCCAGCCTGTGATGTAGAGGAATCTACTAAAACAATAGTAATAGTGGGGCCTTTCAACAACATGGTCGCCCAGACTTGGCAGGTGGCTACTTACATCCCCAGAGCTGGGGCTGGGCTGGGGGACAGAATGAGGGTGGACAGAGAGGGGAAAGCCCCCCGTGTCAGGCCGCTCAGGGGCTGGGGAGGCGGGAAGGCTGCTGGTGGGGGAGAGCAGGGGGTTGCAGCCCAGCTCCGGCACCGCTGTGCTGCTGGTGGTGGTGGTGCTGTATTTGGGAGGGCGACCTGAGTGAAATGAGACAGACAAGAAAAGAAAAACAAACCAAAAAAAAAAGGAACAGAAAAATGGAGGAGGAGGAAAAGGGGAAAAGAAAGAAAGAAAAAAAACACAAAGATGAAATAAAATAATGGCATTTTCTGGTTGCAACATACCTTAGAGAGGGGATCCTCATTGGCTAGCATGGAAACAAAGGAAAGGAGGGAGAGAGCGAAGGAGAAATGGAAGGGAGGGTCACAAAAAGCAGTTAGTGCAACAGACGACCACAGCAGCATGCAGGGAATTTGAAAAGCAATGAGCGAAAGAAAGAACAAAAGAGAGAAAGTCTACACTGAAATCTAATCTCAAATCTCAATAGATTTCTCTGCAGGTGGCTCCTACAGGAACAAGCAATGCATCATGCACTCTAAAATAAGCAAAACAATAAATATAAACATAACATCTAAAGGTAACATGACAACCAGAGAACCAACAGACAAACTCTCACTTACACACCTAATTCGACCTACTCACATCAGCACTCAAGTCAAGTAGTAGAGTCCAAGTAAAGAACTTTCAACAGTATCAACGCTCAAATATTTAAGGTGGTATCCAAGTCAGGTCTTTCAAGGCCAAGCTTAAAGTCAACACTCAAGTCTTTGAGGTAGAGTTCATATAAAGTATTTTAAGGCCAAGCTCAAGTCAATCCTCAAGTCTTTGGGGTGAAGACCTAGTCAAGATTTTCAAGGTCAAATCAAGCTAAATCCATTATGTTGAAGCACAGCTCTAGAATTCACAAGAAAATAACAAGATATTCTAAAAGAGTAAAAAAATTAAAATAAAAAAGAGTGCAAAGAGCACAGAGCACAAGAGACTCAAATCTGAAGTGAACCAACACTGAGATGACATTTCTCCCTGTAAGCCAACTGACATTTTGGAGTCTTAAGTCAAATGTTAACAAGTCCAAAATAAGCCAAATTCTCTGGAAACTATACAAACTGGGGAAGAGGTTCCTTAACCACCACTTTTACAGCCCACTTTTTAGGTCTACTCAAATGATGTAGGTCTGCAAAGAGATCAGACCCTAGCAAAGACAAAGCAGAATTGCAAGAGAAAGCAGAGAGGTGTCTATTAGGTGTCTGTTAGGTGGTACACAGAAGCAGCAGGGCTACAATACATCAACTTAAGCAACTAAGACAGGCAGGTACAGACCTCTCTTCCTGGTGCCTTGATGCAGTGGAGTGTTCAAGTAAGTGACAGCACTCTTTTTCCTCTGAGATATATGAGAGAAATCGGAATGTTAGAGCCAAGTTGGAAGTTCAATCTAAGCTCTCAAAATCAGAACAGATGGAGGAGGGAACTTCTGAACATTTGTTTGTACCTCAGGTTCAAACACTGCTCCACTGTACACTGGGTTGGCTGTTGTTCTCCTCTTACGTTCTTGTCTTCTACTCTGAATCTCTGGAGAGCAATGACATCCCATGCACATCTGGTTAAACACATCCTGTCCTTGTAACTTTAATTTAATGGAAATCCACAGTGCAGAATTGACACCAGTGGGACTTACCTTCAAGATGACCATGTGTGACCAACCCAAGAGACACCATAAAGGCAAGTTTCTGAAGGAAGAAAATTTATTAGTTTATTATTTAGGCTTCAGGCAAAATTTGTCAGACATGATGGTTTTGTTAACTCTGTGAAGGTACCAGTACCTGTGGGCTCTCCTCTCGTTTGATCTTAGCTGGAAGAGGAGGAGAGGATGAGGGTGGTTTACTCGTGACCACCTGTTCTGGTCTTCCCTGTGGTTTCACAGTCTGACGCAGCGAACAAGAAAAAAGATAAGCAACCCAGTCAAGCTGTTTGATTCTTAGTGCAAGAACAAAAGTTAAACCTATCCTATAAGATAGAAAAAGATTTGTCTGAAAAATGTTGCATGTCTGGAGCAAACAATCAAGCTAATAGAAACGGGTGCGCTCACCTTCAAGTCTGAGTTAAGGTTGCTGATCTGAAGTGTCTGGGCAGGACTGATGACGATGCCTGTGACTTTCGTGGTGCCACTCGTGACTGCAGTCATGGTCTTGTCAATGGTGGCACACTGCTGTCCGTTCACGATGTGCACCTGGTGAATGGGCCCAGCAGAGGCAGGCAAAGATGACGTAAGCTTGGTGGTGAGCATCAGGGGCCGCTGGATTAGGGGAGCCGCCACCATGGGAGGAGGAGCTGGAGCGATGGGTACATTGATGGGCATGGGGGGTTTTGGTCGAACCTGTGCAATGGTGGAATGGGGTTGGGTGAGAAAGCAGACAGAGGCTTGCCAAACCAATCGATCATGAAAGCCACTCTGATTCCATGCCCCTAACATCCATGCTGTTTTGTGTTAAAAGGCAACCTCAGCCATAAGTAATGCTAACACTGAGCTCTGGTTCACCCCTCAGTGACTAGTTTAAAAGTGGATGGAAATGTGTGCAAAGCTCAATTTAGGAACATCAAAACAAACCAGCAGTAGGAGTGGGCAACTCTGGCCTACAATGTCCATCAGTTTAGCTCCCACCCTGATCAAACTCACCTGCCTATAACTTTCTAGTAATCCTAAAGACCTTGATTAGTTGTTCAGGTGTTTGATTGAGGTGGGAGCAAAGCTCTGCAGGACAGTGGACTTTGAGGGCCAGAGTTGCCCACATAAGAAAGTTAGGGTGTGCTCAAACTTGTAGTTTGGTTCTCTTGGTTCGTTTGGTCTGGACCAAAAAAAAGAAAAATATACATTTGGTCCTGGTCCGCTTAGCGTTTACACTGGCATTTTTGACAGCGAACATAAAGATACCAAACCTAAAGGCATAGTGATATGTTCACAACCTGATTGATCATTGAATGACATATTTCGTGATGGAACATAAAGGGGTCATATGACGTTGCTAAAAAGAACATTATGTTGTGTATTTGGTGTAATTCAATGTGTTTATGCGGTTTAAGGTAAAAATAATGTACATTATTGTTTCTCCTCTATGCCCCACCTTTCTGAAACGCGTCGATTTTTACAAAGCTCATCGTTCTGAAAAGTGAGGTGTACGCTGATTGGCCAGCTATCCAGTGCGTTGTGATTGGCTGAATACCTCAAGCGTGTGACGGAAATGTTACGCCCCTTATCAGACTGTGATGCCGTCTCCCAGCACGGCGAGACAAAACCAATAAAACCCATTACAAACGAGGCATTTGTTGCATCCAGTGGGGACATAATTACTGATTATAATGACTTGTACTGTGGTTTTACACGTTGCGTTGCGTATCGCGCCGCGTAAACATAAAACCATATCTGCATTTGTGATCGGAGAAACAACAAACGCTACCCGCGTTTGAATCATCAGTGGCAAATTCTTTACATTTAAAAAATGTACTTACAGGCTGCAAGTCAGAAGTTCCAGACTGTCCTTGCAAAGTTGGAACTGCCCCACTTTATAGAACACAGAACCATTGTATGCTACTCTGCAGGTTCAGGAAACAGTCTTCCATAAAATGCGTCACACAGCGTCACACACGGCGGGCATGAGTGAGCGGAGGCCAGCGGCCTTGAGAACAGCACAGCCGGCGGATTCGATGAAGGATCGGCCGGCAGGCATGCGGCAACCACATGTGACGACCCCGGGCTGGACTCCGCGTCCACGGTGAAAGCAGATCCCACAATCAACAGCGCGGAGTTGATGTATTTCCTCAGCGATCAGCACGGATCAGCTCTATAACAATAACTACAGTGAGAATAAAAGTTACGCCTTCTTTCTTTGCGTGAACATTTGGGCGGTGTTATGCAAATTTTCCCACACAGTGACGTAGACATGTGGGGGCGTGTTTAAATGAGCCGTTTTAGGAGGTCTCAAATTTTATAAAGAATATCTCTTTGGATTTGAGACTTTAGTCTTTGTAATGTTACAGATCTTCTTTATGCACCAAAAGTTTGTAACACTCCAAAGAGAAAGGAAAAATTGAAATTGCATCATATGATCCCTTTAATGAACACCCCAAACAATAGGTGTGTTCGACTTAAAGTGGCGCTGCACAAACCAATCGGTGTATGACATCAAAGTACCCAAAGTACTGCTCAGCTCCGCTTTATGTTGAATAAACCGAATGGTTGGACTAAGCGTGCTCATTGTTGATTGTACATGATTTTACTTTTATGACCTGCAAACTCACAAAGAGCATTTTACCTACTCGTTGCTCCACGTTTGCCCTTGTTTTGGATAAACCGCTCGTTTCTCGATGTCAAATCATGTCGCATTGCATTCTTGTCATTACATCCTGTTTTTGGTTTGTTTAGAAGTATTTGGTCCATGTTGCTTACATATTTCATTCGAACTGCACCAGAGTTTATTTGGAAGTGAACCAAGACCCATTCTTTTAGTGGTCTCGTCCACTTGTTTGGTGCGCACCAGTGTTCGGATGGCAGTGTTCACACTTACTCAAATGAACCGCACTAACAGAGAAATTGCACCAGAGTTTGTTTTAATCGAACCAAACGTGACAAGTGTGAACACACCCCAAGTCAAACAAGTTTGGAACGATATAAGGGTAAGTAAATGTCTGGTTCAAGTGGATTCATCTGAGCTTGCTTTAGCATTACATAGCTTTTTGAGGTAAAAGGTGATATACTGTCAGTCTTTAAGGAAGGTGGGGGGTTAATGACAGGGTCAGCCAAAGCAATATCAAAGAACTGAAGCAACAGCATTGTTACAAAGGAACAAACAGCAACACGCTGTCTTACTCTGAAACACCGTGTCTACACCAGACATAAGCAATGAACATACAGAAGTTACATTTTTATACCAATGGACTTCTGGTGAGTTATTCACCCAAATGTTAAAACAACTGTTGTTGAAGGGGTCATGCACCTCAAGTCGTTGAGTGATGGCACTTATGGGTCACTTCCAGTATAGACACGGTGCTTAAGGGAGCTTACACACTAGATAAAGCTGTAATGGAGCATTTGACAGACAGGAATGCATTTATGGCTCGTTTCCACTGAGCAGTACGGGTCAGTACAGTACGATTCGGGACCGAACACCCTGATCCAGCTTGCGTGTCCACTGCCAACAGTACCCTTACTTGATAGGTGTGGTGTATGCCGGAAAGTAGCGATCAACGATAAAGCGTGACAATAAGCACAACGCTGCCTCTTTTTGTTAAATGTCAGTTTTAATGAACAATAATAGCCATTATAAAAGTATAAGTACAAAGTATAAGAGGCTTATATAAGCGGAAATAAAGACAAAAGCAAACAATTCAGTCAAACGTATGCTACAAAGTCAGTGCTGTACTTTACTACGGTGAAGTTCAAAATAAATATATAGTTAAACATAACTTTGTGCTCAGCCAAAACGATATGACCAGGAACAAATAATAGATTCATGAGACCACGAATGCCTGTTAAATATATCCAAAACTAATTGCATCTCATGTTTAATCACTACAGAGACATCAGAGCCAGCGGCAAATGTCAGAAGGACAAGCCGAGCAAAGGCTGCTCTATGCGGATACATGAGCACTGAGTGCCCGGTGATCACCTGGAGCTCTGAAATCGGCATAGCAAATTTTCAAATAGGCACTATCTTTATAAACAAACCACAGATTTGAGTTAAGCAATTACATTCTCGCCTGAAAAACTCTTAAAACTACATTTCACGATAACAGTAATATTTGGAAAACTACGCTGGTTTTTGGGCAATGACGTTTCAATGACAAGTCCACAAGAACAGACAAGAGCGCATATTGAGAAACAGCTATAGTCTGTGTGAAAATATTAAATGATAAAATACACAGTTATATTTTTTGGGTTTTGCCCGACACTCATGGACAGCAGAGCGGAACGAGTGAAGGAGAAGCTTTATCCCCTTGTATCACACAAAAGTAAAGATTCTAGTCAACCAATCAACTTTCTGCGGTGAGTTTAGCCCACCCCTTTGGTACCCTTTGCTGTGTTAGGTACCCCAACGGAAGGGTACCAAAAAAGTGGTATGGTAGGGTTCGCTATTTTGCTACCATTCACAACTTCTGACAATGGAAACAGACATAATTGCGTACCTTACCGTACTGTACTGAACCGTACCGCTCAGTGGAAACGGACCATTAGAGATTTTAGACAGAAGCAGGCCAGCTCAAAACAGAGCAGTACTACAGTGGACTGAATTTTGATTGGTCAACAGATGCCTAGGTCAGAGTTCAAAGCAAAAGTTCTAGGTTGCATGACTGAGCATCACTTTCGCAAACCTTTGTTTTTTTAAATCTTTTTTTTTAACACAATATCCCCAACTGATATCAACAGACTTGTAGCATTTCTAACAGAGTGTAAAATCTAGTGTGTAAGAACCCTAAAGCAAAGAGAAAAAAAAAATAGGAGCAGACAGTATCACAGCAACAGTCAGTGCTGGGAAGGAGAAGGTGAGCGTCAGTTTTATTATGAGGAAAAAAGCTGAATTTGGGTCTCTTAAGTGTGGAACAGTGATGTCTTGAAGTTTGGGTGATTGTGTTCGAGCAATTTTAGTTACCATGTTAAAAACTCTTTCAAGATGAGAAGTTAAAAAATATATTGAATCAGAATGTCTGTAAACAAAGGCTTTACAGACACAAGGCCTCTGAAACTAGGTTGTGTGCCCCTCTGGTGGCGTCAGTGTGGGACTGCACATACATAACGGGAGGGGGCAGGTCTAACAGAGACGCACCTGTGGCTGAAAGGTGGGTCGAGGCGTCAATCTAGGAGGAGGGACAAACTGGGGAACTTTGATAGGCTGGGCAGAGGTGGTGGTGACCTGTGACAAAACCAGCCGTTTATTGGGCACTCAGCAGTTGAAATGGAGAAATTCACAACATTTAGAGGAAATTATCCTCTATCTGGTTTCATCACAGCAGTATGTCACCATACACCCCAGCCAAGCACATCATTGTCAGAAAGGAAGTCATTTAAAATCTTCATACTAACTGGAGACATAAACATCCTGTTCTAAACACATCAAAGCAAATATGACTAGTCTACAGCAAACTATGCAAAAACACAGACTGGCATTTCTACCTTAATTTAAAATAGTTATATTTAAGCTATATGGAAACACTAAGTGAAGAGGAAGAATTTTTAGCAGCAATTCACACTCACGACGATAACATTCTTGGACACAATCCGTGTGCCCGCATCTGTATCCTGATTGGGTAGCTTGCTGGCCACCTGAAGGTTGATTGGTGTGCTCTGGGAGTCGGAATTGGCGCCGGGTCTCGGGGGGTTGCTGATGGCAGTGACCATGGCGACTGTGGGGCGTTGTGTTGCTATGGAAGCAGGCATGGTGGAGGTGGCAGCTTTCAGCACGAGAGGTAGAGTCTTTGCAGTTATGACCGGCGTCACGGTGAGAGTCTTCTAGTCGAGGAGGTGGGAGGTAGGTTGATTGAAGGAAGCAGTGAATGAGGATGAGGACACACAAAAGATGTTAAAGTGCTATTGACTTGATTTCTCTGCTGTTATTGTGTACGAATTATCAGTGCATATAAGAAAAATGGCCTGTCCTTGCCTTTCATCAAAATATAATAACTTGAAATGACTTTTTTCCATTGATGTTACCAAGAGAGCAAGTGCTGTTAGATAATGTTAACCAATCACAAATTAGCTATTGAGACATTGTTTAAACGAAGTCATATTGCAGGGTTGGCTCCATTCTTGTATTTAACACCCAAATGTCATCAATTAATATTCATAATCGATTAATGGGAATTAAATTAATCGTATATATATATATATATATGAAGAGTTCAGATGCAAAAGCCTCTAAGTGCCATTTGCAATTTTCATCTAAACTGAGCATTTTTATCAGGCTGCTTTGTTTAGGTTCAGTAATTTTACTCTAATGGCACTGTATAGGTAATTTTCTATGCAATTAAAGTGAAATAACTGAACATGAATATAGGGGCCTGATAAAAACACTAATTTTAGAAGACAATTTCAGACGGCATTTAGAGGCTTTTGCATCTGAACTCTTCATATATCAGAACACATTTTCAATGACCACACACTGTACATCCCCCTACACATTTATATTACATTCAGGATGTTCGGGTCCACTGGACCCGGGGCTAATAAAAGAGTGGAAATTTTAGGTCCTGTGTACCTTCACGCTGTCCTCCTACTGTCTGGGGCTGCTATTAGTATGTGTATGTGTGTGTGTGTGTGTGTGTGTGTGTGTGTGAGAGAGAGAGAGTCTGTAAGAGTGTGAGTGTAAGTGTGAGTTTTGTGTTTCT
>NW_015505886.1:330461-340417 GCF_001515645.1 Sinocyclocheilus grahami | reverse complement strand
ATTGGAGGTATTTGTCTAGTGGCTCACTGGTGACTGGATTGTTCACTTAGACAGGGAACTGGATATTTAGCTCGTAGTTTTATCACTACTACTATTATTGGGATTATTGGAAATTAATCACTATTGAAAATGTATCATGTCATTATAAGCAATGGTTATTTTGGCTTAAATGCTAAGATGGGGTGTAAGAATAAAAAAAAATACTATACTATGATTACTTCAGGCCTGATATTTGTGTGGGAAGTAGAGAAAGACTGTTCACTCTGTAAGACTGCTGGCTCCATTTCAACAAATAAAACAAATAAACACATAAATAACAGTGCTGGTAGGTCAGTCTTTCTCTTTCCAGGGTGGATGCTGGACTCTAACAGGAGTTACCTTGCTCCTGTACATTTTGAGGTGTACAGGATGAATGCAGTGAAGGGTTTTGGGGGGTAGGGGCAGGGGCAGCCTGTGGTGTAGAGAACTCTACTAGAACAATAATAATTGTGGGGGCTTTCAACAACATGGTCACCCAGACTTGGCAGGTGGCTACTTACATCCCCAGAGCTGGGGCTGGGCTGGGGGACAGAATGAGGGTGGACAGAGAGGGGAAAGCCCCCCGTGTCAGGCCGCTCAGGGGCTGGGGAGGCGGGAAGGCTGCTGGTGGGGGAGAGCAGGGGGTTGCAGCCCAGCTCCGGCACCGCTGTGCTGCTGGTGGTGGTGGTGCTGTATTTGGGAGGGCGACCTGAGTGAAATGAGACAGACAAGAAAAGAAAAACAAACCAAAAAAAAAAGGAACAGAAAAATGGAGGAGGAGGAAAAGGGGAAAAGAAAGAAAGAAAAAAAACACAAAGATGAAATAAAATAATGGCATTTTCTGGTTGCAACATACCTTAGAGAGGGGATCCTCATTGGCTAGCATGGAAACAAAGGAAAGGAGGGAGAGAGCGAAGGAGAAATGGAAGGGAGGGTCACAAAAAGCAGTTAGTGCAACAGACGACCACAGCAGCATGCAGGGAATTTGAAAAGCAATGAGCGAAAGAAAGAACAAAAGAGAGAAAGTCTACACTGAAATCTAATCTCAAATCTCAATAGATTTCTCTGCAGGTGGCTCCTACAGGAACAAGCAATGCATCATGCACTCTAAAATAAGCAAAACAATAAATATAAACATAACATCTAAAGGTAACATGACAACCAGAGAACCAACAGACAAACTCTCACTTACACACCTAATTCGACCTACTCACATCAGCACTCAAGTCAAGTAGTAGAGTCCAAGTAAAGAACTTTCAACAGTATCAACGCTCAAATATTTAAGGTGGTATCCAAGTCAGGTCTTTCAAGGCCAAGCTTAAAGTCAACACTCAAGTCTTTGAGGTAGAGTTCATATAAAGTATTTTAAGGCCAAGCTCAAGTCAATCCTCAAGTCTTTGGGGTGAAGACCTAGTCAAGATTTTCAAGGTCAAATCAAGCTAAATCCATTATGTTGAAGCACAGCTCTAGAAATCACAAGAAAATAACAAGATATTCTAAAAGAGTAAAAAAATTAAAATAAAAAAGAGTGCAAAGAGCACAGAGCACAAGAGACTCAAATCTGAAGTGAACCAACACTGAGATGACATTTCTCCCTGTAAGCCAACTGACATTTTGGAGTCTTAAGTCAAATGTTAACAAGTCCAAAATAAGCCAAATTCTCTGGAAACTATACAAACTGGGGAAGAGGTTCCTTAACCACCACTTTTACAGCCCACTTTTTAGGTCTACTCAAATGATGTAGGTCTGCAAAGAGATCAGACCCTAGCAAAGACAAAGCAGAATTGCAAGAGAAAGCAGAGAGGTGTCTATTAGGTGTCTGTTAGGTGGTACACAGAAGCAGCAGGGCTACAATACATCAACTTAAGCAACTAAGACAGGCAGGTACAGACCTCTCTTCCTGGTGCCTTGATGCAGTGGAGTGTTCAAGTAAGTGACAGCACTCTTTTTCCTCTGAGATATATGAGAGAAATCGGAATGTTAGAGCCAAGTTGGAAGTTCAATCTAAGCTCTCAAAATCAGAACAGATGGAGGAGGGAACTTCTGAACATTTGTTTGTACCTCAGGTTCAAACACTGCTCCACTGTACACTGGGTTGGCTGTTGTTCTCCTCTTACGTTCTTGTCTTCTACTCTGAATCTCTGGAGAGCAATGACATCCCATGCACATCTGGTTAAACACATCCTGTCCTTGTAACTTTAATTTAATGGAAATCCACAGTGCAGAATTGACACCAGTGGGACTTACCTTCAAGATGACCATGTGTGACCAACCCAAGAGACACCATAAAGGCAAGTTTCTGAAGGAAGAAAATTTATTAGTTTATTATTTAGGCTTCAGGCAAAATTTGTCAGACATGATGGTTTTGTTAACTCTGTGAAGGTACCAGTACCTGTGGGCTCTCCTCTCGTTTGATCTTAGCTGGAAGAGGAGGAGAGGATGAGGGTGGTTTACTCGTGACCACCTGTTCTGGTCTTCCCTGTGGTTTCACAGTCTGACGCAGCGAACAAGAAAAAAGATAAGCAACCCAGTCAAGCTGTTTGATTCTTAGTGCAAGAACAAAAGTTAAACCTATCCTATAAGATAAAAAAAAGATTTGTCTGAAAAATGTTGCATGTCTGGAGCAAACAATCAAGCTAATAGAAACGGGTGCGCTCACCTTCAAGTCTGAGTTAAGGTTGCTGATCTGAAGTGTCTGGGCAGGACTGATGACGATGCCTGTGACTTTCGTGGTGCCACTCGTGACTGCAGTCATGGTCTTGTCAATGGTGGCACACTGCTGTCCGTTCACGATGTGCACCTGGTGAATGGGCCCAGCAGAGGCAGGCAAAGATGACGTAAGCTTGGTGGTGAGCATCAGGGGCCGCTGGATTAGGGGAGCCGCCACCATGGGAGGAGGAGCTGGAGCGATGGGTACATTGATGGGCATGGGGGGTTTTGGTCGAACCTGTGCAATGGTGGAATGGGGTTGGGTGAGAAAGCAGACAGAGGCTTGCCAAACCAATCGATCATGAAAGCCACTCTGATTCCATGCCCCTAACATCCATGCTGTTTTGTGTTAAAAGGCAACCTCAGCCATAAGTAATGCTAACACTGAGCTCTGGTTCACCCCTCAGTGACTAGTTTAAAAGTGGATGGAAATGTGTGCAAAGCTCAATTTAGGAACATCAAAACAAACCAGCAGTAGGAGTGGGCAACTCTGGCCTACAATGTCCATCAGTTTAGCTCCCACCCTGATCAAACTCACCTGCCTATAACTTTCTAGTAATCCTAAAGACCTTGATTAGTTGTTCAGGTGTTTGATTGAGGTGGGAGCAAAGCTCTGCAGGACAGTGGACTTTGAGGGCCAGAGTTGCCCACATAAGAAAGTTAGGGTGTGCTCAAACTTGTAGTTTGGTTCTCTTGGTTCGTTTGGTCTGGACCAAAAAAAAGAAAAATATACATTTGGTCCTGGTCCGCTTAGCGTTTACACTGGCATTTTTGACAGCGAACATAAAGATACCAAACCTAAAGGCATAGTGATATGTTCACAACCTGATTGATCATTGAATGACATATTTCGTGATGGAACATAAAGGGGTCATATGACGTTGCTAAAAAGAACATTATGTTGTGTATTTGGTGTAATTCAATGTGTTTATGCGGTTTAAGGTAAAAATAATGTACATTATTGTTTCTCCTCTATGCCCCACCTTTCTGAAACGCGTCGATTTTTACAAAGCTCATCGTTCTGAAAAGTGAGGTGTACGCTGATTGGCCAGCTATCCAGTGCGTTGTGATTGGCTGAATACCTCAAGCGTGTGACGGAAATGTTACGCCCCTTATCAGACTGTGATGCCGTCTCCCAGCACGGCGAGACAAAACCAATAAAACCCATTACAAACGAGGCATTTGTTGCATCCAGTGGGGACATAATTACTGATTATAATGACTTGTACTGTGGTTTTACACGTTGCGTTGCGTATCGCGCCGCGTAAACATAAAACCATATCTGCATTTGTGATCGGAGAAACAACAAACGCTACCCGCGTTTGAATCATCAGTGGCAAATTCTTTACATTTAAAAAATGTACTTACAGGCTGCAAGTCAGAAGTTCCAGACTGTCCTTGCAAAGTTGGAACTGCCCCACTTTATAGAACACAGAACCATTGTATGCTACTCTGCAGGTTCAGGAAACAGTCTTCCATAAAATGCGTCACACAGCGTCACACACGGCGGGCATGAGTGAGCGGAGGCCAGCGGCCTTGAGAACAGCACAGCCGGCGGATTCGATGAAGGATCGGCCGGCAGGCATGCGGCAACCACATGTGACGACCCCGGGCTGGACTCCGCGTCCACGGTGAAAGCAGATCCCACAATCAACAGCGCGGAGTTGATGTATTTCCTCAGCGATCAGCACGGATCAGCTCTATAACAATAACTACAGTGAGAATAAAAGTTACGCCTTCTTTCTTTCCGTGAACATTTGGGCGGTGTTATGCAAATTTTCCCACACAGTGACGTAGACATGTGGGGGCGTGTTTAAATGAGCCGTTTTAGGAGGTCTCAAATTTTATAAAGAATATCTCTTTGGATTTGAGACTTTAGTCTTTGTAATGTTACAGATCTTCTTTATGCACCAAAAGTTTGTAACACTCCAAAGAGAAAGGAAAAATTGAAATTGCATCATATGATCCCTTTAATGAACACCCCAAACAATAGGTGTGTTCGACTTAAAGTGGCGCTGCACAAACCAATCGGTGTATGACATCAAAGTACCCAAAGTACTGCTCAGCTCCGCTTTATGTTGAATAAACCGAATGGTTGGACTAAGCGTGCTCATTGTTGATTGTACATGATTTTACTTTTATGACCTGCAAACTCACAAAGAGCATTTTACCTACTCGTTGCTCCACGTTTGCCCTTGTTTTGGATAAACCGCTCGTTTCTCGATGTCAAATCATGTCGCATTGCATTCTTGTCATTACATCCTGTTTTTGGTTTGTTTAGAAGTATTTGGTCCATGTTGCTTACATATTTCATTCGAACTGCACCAGAGTTTATTTGGAAGTGAACCAAGACCCATTCTTTTAGTGGTCTCGTCCACTTGTTTGGTGCGCACCAGTGTTCGGATGGCAGTGTTCACACTTACTCAAATGAACCGCACTAACAGAGAAATTGCACCAGAGTTTGTTTTAATCGAACCAAACGTGACAAGTGTGAACACACCCCAAGTCAAACAAGTTTGGAACGATATAAGGGTAAGTAAATGTCTGGTTCAAGTGGATTCATCTGAGCTTGCTTTAGCATTACATAGCTTTTTGAGGTAAAAGGTGATATACTGTCAGTCTTTAAGGAAGGTGGGGGGTTAATGACAGGGTCAGCCAAAGCAATATCAAAGAACTGAAGCAACAGCATTGTTACAAAGGAACAAACAGCAACACGCTGTCTTACTCTGAAACACCGTGTCTACACCAGACATAAGCAATGAACATACAGAAGTTACATTTTTATACCAATGGACTTCTGGTGAGTTATTCACCCAAATGTTAAAACAACTGTTGTTGAAGGGGTCATGCACCTCAAGTCGTTGAGTGATGGCACTTATGGGTCACTTCCAGTATAGACACGGTGCTTAAGGGAGCTTACACACTAGATAAAGCTGTAATGGAGCATTTGACAGACAGGAATGCATTTATGGCTCGTTTCCACTGAGCAGTACGGGTCAGTACAGTACGATTCGGGACCGAACACCCTGATCCAGCTTGCGTGTCCACTGCCAACAGTACCCTTACTTGATAGGTGTGGTGTATGCCGGAAAGTAGCGATCAACGATAAAGCGTGACAATAAGCACAACGCTGCCTCTTTTTGTTAAATGTCAGTTTTAATGAACAATAATAGCCATTATAAAAGTATAAGTACAAAGTATAAGAGGCTTATATAAGCGGAAATAAAGACAAAAGCAAACAATTCAGTCAAACGTATGCTACAAAGTCAGTGCTGTACTTTACTACGGTGAAGTTCAAAATAAATATATAGTTAAACATAACTTTGTGCTCAGCCAAAACGATATGACCAGGAACAAATAATAGATTCATGAGACCACGAATGCCTGTTAAATATATCCAAAACTAATTGCATCTCATGTTTAATCACTACAGAGACATCAGAGCCAGCGGCAAATGTCAGAAGGACAAGCCGAACAAAGGCTGCTCTATGCGGATACATGAGCACTGAGTGCCCGGTGATCACCTGGAGCTCTGAAATCGGCATAGCAAATTTTCAAATAGGCACTATCTTTATAAACAAACCACAGATTTGAGTTAAGCAATTACATTCTCGCCTGAAAAACTCTTAAAACTACATTTCACGATAACAGTAATATTTGGAAAACTACGCTGGTTTTTGGGCAATGACGTTTCAATGACAAGTCCACAAGAACAGACAAGAGCGCATATTGAGAAACAGCTATAGTCTGTGTGAAAATATTAAATGATAAAATACAGTTATATTTTTTGTGTTTTGCCCGACACTCATGGACAGCAGAGCGGAACGAGTGAAGGAGAAGCTTTATCCCCTTGTATCACACAAAAGTAAAGATTCTAGTCAACCAATCAACTTTCTGCGGTGAGTTTAGCCCACCCCTTTGGTACCCTTTGCTGTGTTAGGTACCCCAACGGAAGGGTACCAAAAAAGTGGTATGGTAGGGTTCGCTATTTTGCTACCATTCACAACTTCTGACAATGGAAACAGACATAATTGCGTACCTTACCGTACTGTACTGAACCGTACCGCTCAGTGGAAACGGACCATTAGAGATTTTAGACAGAAGCAGGCCAGCTCAAAACAGAGCAGTACTACAGTGGACTGAATTTTGATTGGTCAACAGATGCCTAGGTCAGAGTTCAAAGCAAAAGTTCTAGGTTGCATGACTGAGCATCACTTTCGCAAACCTTTGTTTTTTTAAATCTTTTTTTTTAACACAATATCCCCAACTGATATCAACAGACTTGTAGCATTTCTAACAGAGTGTAAAATCTAGTGTGTAAGAACCCTAAAGCAAAGAGAAAAAAAAAATAGGAGCAGACAGTATCACAGCAACAGTCAGTGCTGGGAAGGAGAAGGTGAGCGTCAGTTTTATTATGAGGAAAAAAGCTGAATTTGGGTCTCTTAAGTGTGGAACAGTGATGTCTTGAAGTTTGGGTGATTGTGTTCGAGCAATTTTAGTTACCATGTTAAAAACTCTTTCAAGATGAGAAGTTAAAAAATATATTGAATCAGAATGTCTGTAAACAAAGGCTTTACAGACACAAGGCCTCTGAAACTAGGTTGTGTGCCCCTCTGGTGGCGTCAGTGTGGGACTGCACATACATAACGGGAGGGGGCAGGTCTAACAGAGACGCACCTGTGGCTGAAAGGTGGGTCGAGGCGTCAATCTAGGAGGAGGGACAAACTGGGGAACTTTGATAGGCTGGGCAGAGGTGGTGGTGACCTGTGACAAAACCAGCCGTTTATTGGGCACTCAGCAGTTGAAATGGAGAAATTCACAACATTTAGAGGAAATTATCCTCTATCTGGTTTCATCACAGCAGTATGTCACCATACACCCCAGCCAAGCACATCATTGTCAGAAAGGAAGTCATTTAAAATCTTCATACTAACTGGAGACATAAACATTCTGTTCTAAACACATCAAAGCAAAGTGGGTCTGACTATGACTACAGCAAGCTATGCAAAATCACAGACTGGCATTTCTACTTCAGTTTAACATTGTTATATTTAAGCTAAATGGAAACACTAAGTTAAGAGGAAGAATCTTTAGCGATTAGCGATTTAGGGATTCACACTCACGACAATAACATTCTTGGACACAATTCGTGTGCCGGCATCTGTGTCCTGATTGGGTAGCTTGTTGGCCACCTGAAGGTTGATTGGTGTGCTCTGGGAGTCGGAATTGACGCCGGGTCTCAGGGGGTTGCTGATGGCAGTGACCATGGCGACTGTGGGGCGTTGTGTTGCTATGGAAGCAGGCATGGTGGAGGTGGCAGCTTTCAGCACGAGAGGTAGAGTCTTTGCAGTTATGACCGGCGTCACGGTGAGAGTCTTCTAGTCGAGGAGGTGGGAGGTAGGTTGATTGAAGGAAGCAGTGAATGAGGATGAGGACACACAAAAGATGTTAAAGTGCTATTGACTTGATTTCTCTGCTGTTATTGTGTACGAATTATCAGTGCATATAAGAAAAATGGCCTGTCCTTGCCTTTCATCAAAATATAATAACTTGAAATGACTTTTTTCCATTGATGTTACCAAGAGAGCAAGTGCTGTTAGATAATGTTAACCAATCACAAATTAGCTATTGAGACATTGTTTAAACGAAGTCATATTGCAGGGTTGGCTCCATTCTTGTATTTAACACCCAAATGTCATCAATTAATATTCATAATCGATTAATGGGAATTAAATTAATCGTATATATATATATATATATGAAGAGTTCAGATGCAAAAGCCTCTAAGTGCCATTTGCAATTTTCATCTAAACTGAGCATTTTTATCAGGCTGCTTTGTTTAGGTTCAGTAATTTTACTCTAATGGCACTGTATAGGTAATTTTCTATGCAATTAAAGTGAAATAACTGAACATGAATATAGGGGCCTGATAAAAACGCTCATTTTAGAAGAAAATTTCAGATGGCATTTAGAGGCTTTTGCATCTGAACTCTTCATATATATATATATATATTTTTTTTATTATATATATTTGATTTATTTTATATATAAATTACATATATTTCTTAAATATATACATGTATGCGTGTATATTTATATATAAATATACACAGTACACACACATATTATATAAACACAAATGCTAATTTTGGATATGAATAATTGATTTGACAGCACTGCATAGTATTGATAAAACATAGTCCCACCGTATAAATTATTCCAGTTTAATAGTTTAACTTACAAATGCTCTACATTACAGAAATAAGTCAAAATAATATTAAAAGAATATATAATGAATATAAAACGAATTTAATCCCACTCCATAATTTTTTTCTGTTGAATATTCAGTTTCTCTTAGAAATGTGCCACATCACAAAAACAAAAAAGGTTGCAAATGCCACTACATGTGGATTTTATTTATATTAATAGTTCATTTTCATATATTTTCATTATTATCATATATTCTATGAAAAATTGTAAATATGTTAAATAGCCACACATTCCCTCTAGATGGTCTTCTCTCATCACAACAAAAGCAGTTAAAAACAGAAAGGCTGAGATTGTACATTATTGGCCATATAAAAGCAACCATGCTCTTATAAGATTCTAAGGTCACTCTGCCCTTCTTTTTCACAAACTCAAAGCTTATTTCAGGGACAAAGATTTGTGTGTTTGCAATTACAGTGTGTGCCTTTAGAATAGAGCACCGCGGATGAGTCAGGGCAATTGTTTTTCAATAAACCTTTTGGGTAAACTAGCTAATCGGCTAATTTTTTGCTGCGGTACAGGAATCGAATTCACCTCTCACCAGTGTTAAGTAAATATTCTGCTGCAAATCACCTCCGAGTATAGTGCTGTTCTACACATTTTGTCTAGAAACTGTGTGGTGTTCAGGGTGTGAAGCGCTACCTGTGGCGCCCCCTGGTTGTGTGGAGGCCCTGTGGGCGGCTGTGAAGGGGGACAGGTGGGCGTCAGCAGCACGGTTTTACCGTCTGCGGTTGCTGGGAGCGTCTGTGGCTTAAAGTCGGGCTCCTGTTTCACCAGCAACTCCTTCCTCAACTGCTCCACCACTTTTTTCTGAGAGAGGGAGAGAAATTACCGGGAAATCATACATCCATCCACAGTCACATTTTGAGGAAATGGTGATTACAGAAAAACTAATTGTTCTGAAACACACATACGCACTTTTTCCAAGAAATAAAAATGAAAAGACCCCCCCCCCCCCCCTC
>NW_015505886.1:301710-330390 GCF_001515645.1 Sinocyclocheilus grahami | reverse complement strand
ATCTTGTCTTTTCAATGTTCTGTTTATATCTGGCTGCAGCAGTTTCTAATAATAGATTATTAGTCACCGAATTCCCTGGTTTTCTTTGTTCTGGGTGTGAAGCTAAGCCGTGGCTTTTATTCAGTCAGCCTTAAAAGACCCTTCAGGTGCGAGACCATCTTAACAACACTGGAAATGCTTTTATAAAGGCCCACACATACATATACGCAGAGAAAAACGTGATTGAAATTCATCTCACACACTCTGCTGCCTCAGAGTCCTCTGGAGCCAAAGCGCACCTCTGAGAGTGCAAACACACACACACACATTCTTCAACAAAGCCCTTGCTAAGCACAACATCAAATGAAAGTCTCTTCCTCAAAATGAATTTTGACAAAACTATTTTTCTCTTTAAGCGGATGATCAATCACATAGTAACGGCTTTAGACTCACAAGCAGAAAGTTTACATATGCAACAGACCACCGTGTCAGCTGAGGGCCTCACATCGAGGCTAAAATCACATAAATATAAATTCATGATGCGGAAAGAGTTATATAGAATTCATATGAATGGAACTGAGATTAAAAAGGCAGACAAACTGTATTCACAGCCGACAGAATTGAGTAAGAATCAACCTTACGACCTGAGAACATTTTTAAAAAATCCCTATTGTAATACGCATGTTATTTTTAATGAATATTACAAATATAATGAATAGTATCATTGAAATATTATTATAATTTTAATTAATATTTTGACATTTTTAATTATAATAATTACATATTTTCCATTTTCATTTTAGTTGTAGTTATTTAAAATAATTTTATTTTGTGTTTTTGTGCTGAAATAAAAAGGTTTTTATATCTTATTTCAGTTAACATTTATTTCAAATAACAAAAGTTTTTATGCTGTTATTTTAGTTTCACTTAATCATAATACAGTGACTTACAAATACAGTCTCTATACATTATATATAATCAATAATTAATATCACACAGAGTGCCATTTTTTCTCCAAATATCAGCATGATCGCAAATGTTATACTGATTTAATCATATTTATTTAAAAATATGTGCGCGTGTATAAAAAAAAAAAAATTATATGTATATATATATACATATATATAATTAGCATAAACTAAGTACATAAATGTTTTGATTGAAAAAAAAAATACAGTATGAATCCATAAGTCTGAGACTGAATTACATCTTTTAAATCAAATTAAAAGTATATTATATATACACACATTATCAGGTGAAATGTGAACTAGACTGATTTCGTGAGAGAACTGAATTAGCATTCACTGTACTGTTTCATTATCTCGTGCTCTAATCCTTGTCTGGATTGACTAAGGCTACACACATATACAATATTTGCCCTCCACATTTGAGAAGAGTTAAAATTTAAAAATATGTGCGCGTGTATAAAAAAAAAAAAATTCTACGTATATATATATATACATATATATAATTAGCATAAACTAAGTACATAAATGTTTTGATTGAAAAAAAAAATACAGTATGAATCCATAAGTCTGAGACTGAATTACATCTTTTAAATCAAATTAAAAGTATATTATATATACACACATTATCAGGTGAAATGTGAACTAGACTGATTTCGTGAGAGAACTGAATTAGCATTCACTGTACTGTTTCATTATCTCGTGCTCTAATCCTTGTCTGGATTGACTAAGGCTACACACATATACAATATTTGCCCTCCACATTTGAGAAGAGTTAAAAAAAAAAAAATCAAATCATGTGTACTTATACTGATCTATTCTTTCCCTCTCTCTCTCTCTCTCTCAGGATAAAAGCTCAAAACTAAGCCAGCGATCTGCGAGTCAGTAAACTGGGACAATTCTTTGATGAAACTAACTGGAGAATTTCAAGAGTAGGAAGAGAGATATGAAAACATTGAACATTGATGAAACATTGCCCCAAAACAGCTGTGCTAAAAATTCAGACTTTTCAAGAAGCGACTGAATAAGTGCAATCTCAAGCTCTCTGACAATCTGGAGTGTTTCCACCTCTCAGCAGGAGACGAGACAAGCCCACAGCGGGCTGCATGTATTACTCTTCTGCTACAGTTGTTAAATGCATAGACCCAGGCCTGTCCTGCTGGCTGCTCTTTTCTCAACCGCAAAACAATTAAATAGATCAGTCTTTGCTTATTTCCGCTGTCATTGTCATTAAAAACTAAAATTCCCACAAGATCCAACAGCCACTTCAGGAAATCAATAAGACAAATTTGAAGCAAACAAATCAAAAATTGCTTCAGTAAACACAAATTGACCTGGACAAACAAATGTGCTGAAACACGCTGGTGTTTTTGTGGTGTTGCTTGAAATTAAATCATATTTTACTAAACAAAACTACATTTCCCATCAATTCTTTGTCAGCAACAGCAGGTTAAAATACATATCATAAATTGTACAATATGAGCATATTGTTTGCTTTTCGATCTGTAGCATTAGTTCATGACATTACGTAAATGAGCCTAATGAAGTCACGCAGAGTTTTTTTTAAAACTCCAATATCACACAGTCAACCTTTGCTCATTGCTCACTGACAACATTTAATTAATGTGTTTCACTATTTAAAAACATTTGTTTCAGCACCTGAAGCAGTGAATGACGTCACAACGCCTGTGAAAGTTCTTACCTGTTTCTCACTCAGAGCCGTGATTTTCGCTTGGAGTTCGTGAAGTTGTTTCTTCAGATCTGCGTTCTATGAAAAAACAGAGCAAAGATACAGTGGGTACAGAAAGTATTCAGACCCCCTTAAATTTTTCACTCTGTTATATTGCAGCCATTTGCTAAAATCATTTAAGTTAATTTTTTTTCCTCATTAATGTACACACAGCACCCCATATTGACAGAAAAACACAGAATTGTTGACATTTTTGCAGATTTATTAAGAATCACTTATTTTTGAAACTATGAGCTTGTGTCATATCTGAACAAATACCTGGAAACATATAAATTCTGATTTGCTCAACCTTTGTTTAATAAAATATTTATACACACCACCAAGCTGCCTTAATAGTATAGAAAATATAATACACAGCCATCAGTAATGTTAAAGTTCTCAAACAAAGCAGAGGATTATTTCTGAAGAGCAACGTCATTAAGAATATTTACCTGTGGATCCTGCTTCATTTGGGCAACAAGTTTCTATGGCAACAGAAGAGAAGACAAGAATTTGCAGTCAAAACTTATGCCAACAGTTTTGAAGGGAATTACAGACGTTGTCTGCCATCTACAGTCCACATGTGAAACTACAGCCTATTGCACCTGCCTCACTTTCAAACAAAAGCAGACAGAGCAGCAGGCAGCCTGCCAACGGCTTTCTGTAAGAGTAACTGTTCTCCAGTTCACAACGGTTTGTGGAGACACCATTTAATGTGTTCATTTGGAACAAACATTTTACATTTGCAATGACCAAGTGTAATTTATATGAAACTTATCAATTTCAGTTGATGAGTTGATCCACTTGCTATAACATCAATCTTCTAGAGGCAAATATATTAAGAAGTGAAAAAGATAGGGGAGAGTATAATGAGTTGCCCAAATTATATTTCAGGACATGTGCTATTAACTAAAATTAGCATCTATAACATCAGGTAATAGAAATGTCTAATATTAGATAGATTTTCTGTTTTCACAGGTGTTGTGCATTGCGTTGTTTTGGGGCTTAAGGAAATATCCATAAACTTAACAACAACAAAAAAAAGGTACTGACAATTTTCTGGCAGGATATCCTTTTTTTTTTTTACAGGGTACATCTAAGGGCCTTTCCAAATATACAGTCACATTACAACAAATATGAGACATTTTGCACCAGTTTAAATTTTTTTTTTAAAGCCCAGGGGCGGTTTTATGTTTCTTCAAAGTTTCTGCAGTCCACCAGTAGGCAACAGTGAGTCATGCGAGCCCACAACACAACCCGTTCAGTTGCCCCGGATGAGGCAAAAATTCCACTTCCACCTGCCTGTCAAATATTCCAAGCAATATGAAGACAAAACCAGACGACGGCACAAAAAAAGCCTCCAGTATGTAAAAGAACACCTGCTTGAGATGATTTGTTAAAATTGAAGTAATGGCTAACGCTTTATCTGCCCAGTATGACCCTGATTCTCCTCCTTTCTCTCCGTCCCCTCCCTCCCTGTCTTTTTGTCTTTCTCTTATCCCACTCAGACAGCTCGACTAATTTTCTGCCTGCTGGGACACGCCGCCTCTGACTGCGAGGGACAAGAAGAGAAACATATCTTCATTTATCACCAATCGCAATAGAGGACCTGGAGACTCCCAAATCATTTGAATCATCTGTAAAACAACGAAGGTGCTTTCCAGCATCGGATTGTGATTTTAGGTCTCATGTACTGAAAGTACAGAGACACTTCAGCACTGTTTTCCCCACTTGATTTAACTGATTAGAGGCCCATTTGCGAGATCTCCTACCTGATGGACTTGTATTTCCACTTTCAGGGCCTCCTGTAATGTTTGCAATTCCATCATTGATCCAGTTCGCCAGAAAGTCCCAGGAAACTTTCAGCCTGTCTAGAGAAATCAAACAAGAGAGGTTTTGCAGACTTTTTTTTCTATTTTATATATTTAACCATAATTTTGCAAGATGTTCGGCGGTTGACTTAATCCAATACCACCACGAGGGGGAACACGAGTTGGTATCTAATGTGGTTTGAGGGAAAACTGCACTTCTCTAAATCGAGCCGTGATTCATGATGTCTCAGGTGGTAGTAAACAGACACGCTTTATTCAGCTCGTATTCCCGGAGCGACACCTCTTGTTTAAGTTCAAAAAAGTATTTTGGCGAAACGGGACTAAGAGGAGAAATAAAAACTCAATGGAGGGTCTTGTTGAAAAGCAATTTTCTGGGAAAACTGGGGTTGGCGGAGGATAAAAATTTGTGACAATCGAAAAGATGGGCAGGACTGTTCGCCTGTCGTCGGACGAATCGGAACAACCTCGATGCTTAGTGTAACAGTGAGCGAAACCGAGGCAGTGTTACAGACATTCATTCACTCTCATTGATTTTGGTGTGCGGCCCTGTGCCAAGAGGACAATTATAACAAGAGTCTATTAGAGGACTTACCAGCTGGCACTGAGACTGGTGTTCACGCGCTCTCTCCAACTCCCTGCACAAGTTGAAACACACACACACACACACACACCCTATTAGATGGGGGGGGAGACACTCCAATTCCCTCTCTCTCTCTTACGGTCCGTGTAAAAAGGGGCAACATTGCAAGCGCAGCATTCAGCGGGCTTGTAATTGCTCATCCCGTCTTTGAACCCCACGACAAAAAAGTCCTGCATCCTTGTGCATCTCCCGGCATCTTCGCGGACCTAAAAATATCTTCTTCAAAACTCAAGCATCGGATTTGTCCTTTGTGCCGTCCTGCCAAATGGAGTTCTGAGATATTAAGCGAAGCCTGTACTCGCCAGCGATGACATCTGTCATGACCACACGGCAGACGGGTATCTCAGGACCTTCAGCCTACAATGCACAGGAAACGACACCCTCTCAAATCGACAAGTGTATGAGTCACTCTGCTGGTCTTTGATCAAATAAAGTCTATAATAACACACAACTAAATAGTACGATCACTGGAACTTTAGGAAGAGAACCGTGTCAGCTTGGGTGCCCATAAAAATTGAGAGTGATTATGAAAACGGAAGTGGATCATGTATGTCTTTTAAAAGCACGCTGTCTATATTCATAATATATTAAGTCATAATTCTTGAACGTTAACTAGCTAAAAGACAAAAGCTGCAAACTACCAGAAAAAAATGCATTATATATAAACATTACCAAAAATAAATACTAAATTATAAAAATCACAATCCAAAACCTTTACTAAGTCTCTGTAATAATTTAAGGAAACTTGAAACTTATATTATTAATAATTATAGTTAACCACGTAAGAATAGCACCATGTAAGAATTAGTAAAATAATAATAATTATAGTAATCATAATAATATCCCTATTCAACTCATGAAACTTAGTTTAGAGGCAACTTCCCCTGAAATAGCTGGAAAAAATGATCTCATTAGGTATTTTGTCATGGATGCCATAAAAGAGATTTATGTTGAATCATGATGCTGGCCAGCTTTTAGAAAGCATTAGCTAACATCTTAAAAAGGGTGTCTTAAAACCCTGGATATTAAATATACTAAGCATTTGTATAATGAAATATTTATATATTTACTTTTGAGTTTACAATTCAAATTAGGCTCTTATTTGCAACAGGAAAGCTATACGGTACAGTAACACGGGACTTTTTGTGTCTCTGTAAAGTTTTCGGTGACCTGTTGAAAGGTTCTTTGTTAAACTATACAACCAGCCCAGATCAAAACTGCATTCCAGAATAAAACTTTTAGTTGTGGTTTGCCGAATATATAATGTACCTCGTATTTTAAAAGGTAAAAAAGCAATATGAATTACATAAAAGTGAGAATAAGCTAAAATAACATATTACTGTAATCAATCAGGTACATTGTATAACAACATATTATTAAAGCATTTTCATATTTAAACGAATACCTATAAATGTAACAACAGACAAACACTGAAATTACTTTAATTCAACTATTAACAACTGATCCATCTGAGTGCGGGGAACAAATATACTTTACTTAAGCAAACTGTCACTGATATAAGACAGCTACAAATAGACGAAATAAGGGTAATGTGAATTATTGTCCTTTATAAATAGTATCCAGGCCTGGATGAGGTAACAGAATATCACAACTACACCTGGCAGGACACAAGTTATAGGACTGAAATACTTCCAGTGTCATGTTACATAAGCCAGTACGTTTTGTTTTGCATAATTGCTTGATATTCATGACTGGCATCAACAACAAAACTCCTGTGGATATTTCAATGTAGTTTAGGAGTATTATAAAGGCATTATATCTATCACGCACATTGGTAGATGGAATCATAA
Source organism: Sinocyclocheilus grahami (assembly GCF_001515645.1). Taxonomy (NCBI): domain Eukaryota; kingdom Metazoa; phylum Chordata; class Actinopteri; order Cypriniformes; family Cyprinidae; genus Sinocyclocheilus; species Sinocyclocheilus grahami. The sequence goes on along the minus strand of NW_015505886.1, from coordinate 323,434 downwards.
ATACCCCAAAGATTTGATTGCCACAGTACTACAAACATTAAAAGTGAAACTACCTGGATAAGGAAAACAAAACCTAAAGAAAGAGCTCAACATGTCAGAAGAGGGTGTAAACGCATTTGAAAAGTTCCACAAACATGAGAAATATCAACAGCGAGTTCAAAATATAAACAATGGAAGTAAAACATGAGCAGAAAACAAAGTAGATAAAAAAGTGAATCAATAACAATAACAAAGAAAAGGATCCACACTTTACTAAAGTTTGACAAATATCATCAATCAGTTGAAAACTCAAATGAATTGATCCTAAACCTGTAAGGCTTTACAAAATGATCCAACAAAGACTATGAAAGACAAACTGTTCCCACATCACATCTCAGATAAACTCCAAATGCTTTAATATGCCACCTGCAAAACTACAATAGTGTGCAAAAACACTCTTGACAGACAGTTAAGCTGCATTTAGACCCCAAATGATCCTGAGCTATACATGAAACCGGCCTGTAGTTCTGTACATCTGATCAGGGATGTGCAAGTGACAGGAAAAGTTAAGCAGCACTTTGATTAGGCCACTATTATAAACCTCTGGGAAACACGGAAGATGATGCCCAGAGTGTTTACCGACAGCATACTTTCACAAAGATTCACAAAACGGAGGAATGCATGTTTGAGCCACTACAATATGAGAGTAAAAGCGTTGCGAGTTTCTTTTTCACTCAGCCTCCTCCAACCCCAAAAAAAGAGAGCAACATTAAAAAAGCACTTTCTAAACACACAACAAAATCGCAGTGCTTTAAAAAGCTTCACTTTATCACCCACCCACTACAAGCCCAGGCACTAAAAGCGTTTAAAACTACCAAAATAGGAGTGAATCTTTTTTTACAAACCTGCTGCTGGATATAAGGAGCTTTCATATTGTGCTACGGCTAACTCTGCTAAAGCTAACAGGCCAACAGCACAAATTACAGTTAGATGGACTCGACTGAGCCGCAACCACTAATTCAAGCCATGCATGAGCAAAAGATCTTCATTCGACCCTCTTTTATCCCCCCTGCTGCCATCGGATACACTGTTTCCACTGAGCTGGAATCAACCGTTGAGGCAGCAATGTATCCAGCGAAGTTTAAAATGTTACAAAATAACAAAACGCGCGGAACGTTCGACTCACGCGCTGCACTTAGAAATACACCACTCAACTCCTAGAAATAAGCGGAAATTCTGCTCCAAAATCATCGGGATCCTGACTTCTCTACCTACCCAATCGCGACGGGGTTTGGATTCGGAAAAGCGACGAAGAGTCTCTGAACGATTAAAGTCGAAAAACGAGGCGCATAAAAGTTGCAATAATAAAAAAAAAGATCCCAAGGTGCACTTACCCTCCTCTACTCACTTGAGCAGTAGTGCCTCTCTCTCTCCCCACAAATTATTTAAATAAATATTTACAAACACTCCGAGCTCTCGGTCCGATCCGGTCCCTCACATAGCTGTAGTGCTGCTCTGGGCTGAATTTAGCTGGGTTACCGAGCTTATTTTTTGTTTGTTTAATTTTAATTTGTGTGTGTAAAAAAGAGAGAAACTGAGATACAAAACAAGAACTCTTCTTCAATCTCATTCACCACAGCCGCAGCACCCGACGATTCATCCGCGCAGGAAGAGGGAGACGAAGGGGGCAGGAAAAGTAGCCGTCAAAAAGCACAAATACCCCAAACATCCATCCAAACGATTCAGAAACATCGCGATTACTGTAAAAGTGCGCGCGCTTGGTGTAAAAGTGGACGTGGAGTTACCTCAAAACGTGTTTGGGAAGAGGACTATTTTTTGTGACGGTGCGGCGAATTTATTTCACTTTGCCTAAGGAACAGCGGTAGTGCGTCTCCCATTGCCTAGGGAAAAACCCGGATGTAAACTCGGCGAAACTCATCTGGAGAATAGAAGTGGCAGTCTAACTCACTCAAACTCATGCATTTATACTCACAGACAGCAAAATACGTTTTTTTTATTAGCATGTTGATTATATATGAATATTGCTATAAACAAACACAAAATATCTATTTCAAATATACAGTAAATATAACTGGTTAAATTATGCACACAATATGCATACATGAAAAGTGCCAGACTGTAATAAAATAAGGAAAAGGTGCTGCTTAAAGTATCTACCAATATTACAGGTTAATAAAAACATAAAAACATATTAAATGCTCTAACAGAATTTCACCTTTTACATTTATACACCGCACTAGGCCTACAGCTTTGTTTAAAGTCATAGAATAATGAAAGCAAAAAGCTCATTTCATGTATACTTGAACTTCCCCAATATTAATAATTGTATAAAATATTCTTTAAAAAAAATTATATTCTACTGCCATTAAAATGTATATCCCTTACAAAACCATATGTAGTTTTTAAATGAGATTTTCTTGCATAAGGGTTTATGACGTGACACTCCTTTTTTCATGACATTTTGTGATGCAAAGGATGACTTGAATTCACATTTCCTAATATTAATGTGTTTTCAGTTTCTGAAATAAACTGTAAAATGTTACATAAAAAAATATATAAATACCCGTATCAGTCCCGGGACTGTAAAAAGTTACTTTAAAAGGCCACCAATCCTGAAAATGTTGGTATAGCCTAAATCATTTACCATAATCTTTTAGAATTGTTTATTTAAACCATTTTAAAAATATATATATATATTGTTAATATATAAAAAACTTTTGTTTGCCAAATCAAAATCAGTGTAACCAATAGTCAGGAAGCCATCTCGTTGTCACATGAAAACAGTGGGAAAAAAAATTACATATCATGTCACACACACACACACACACACACACACACACACAAAAATCTTATAAAATCTATTATATATAACACTATGCAAGAATATGAAATTCTAAAAATAACATTAAATAATAGCCTATAATCTAACATATGAAATTCTTCTTTTGACATATATATATAAAAAAACATGGTTTATATCTCTATATAAAATAACCACAAAGGACAATAAATCAGCATCTGTAGCCTACATTATACATTTTAATAATTTTAAATGATACCATTGTATTAAAACTACTATGTGAATATAATAACAATGTGACAAATGTAAAGACCAGGTTGTTGTTTGGCTACAAAACTCTCCATCACTACTGATAATCAGCTACAATATGAAATAAAATAACAGTGGTTTATCGAATCATCATGACCCTTTTATTCCCCACTCTGTTCTGTCATATATTGCTGCCACCCTTCACTAGTCTCAAGATGTCCAATTTAATAATGTACTCCTGCAAAGCTCTAAATGCCACCAGGACTTCAACATCCCATATAGACTCTGAAATCAGACTGCACGTTTAAATCTAAAATCAATCTTCAAATGTATTTGGGAACTTCAATAATCCATGGAAAGTAGCTTGACACTTTTATTATTTCACGTCTATGTGTCCAATTTACTGAATAAGGACAAACTCCACAAAGAAAATGAAAGAAAGTTCATTAGCATTCAAACGTAAAATTCTACACAAACAGCAGTGCAAATAACGTATTGAATAGTTTCATCCATCATAGCTTTTTTTCTCTAAAACCTTCTGCTCAACTGCCTTACCACATCATTACTCAGTCTGTCACGTTTCTGCAGACATGTATATTCCATGTAAACAAGGAGATGCTGGGAAATAGATTTGAATGTTGAATGTTTTGGCACCTTCATAATATGATGAATAGGACATCTTGGCCTTCTCAGCCAGCGTTTTGTCTGTTGTGAACAGTAGATGGCGCCATTGTACTGGCTACAACTCGCACTAGTGAAAGCTGCTGTAACATTGCACAGAGATAAGCCTGAACTTGAACTGATGAAATGCTTACTTGCTCTTTTTTGCTTTTAAAACGGGGTGCTGCACGTGCTCATCGGTGGCACATGTAATCTAAAGAGCCACATGTAATAAGCTGATGCTCTCAGACGGTGCAAAATAGTACAGCGTGGTACAAAAGATGGTACATAAAGTACAGACGCCTATTAATGTTCTCTCTCACCTCCACACTTTTTGCACTGGTATACTGTCGTAACCAGTGTCAAGGTTACGTGTAGGCTTCGTATAGTACTTAAAAGGCTTGTGTAGGAGAGGAGGATGCTGCGATTCTTACCGTAGACACCTGTCTAGTGGCATAGTGTGCAACAGTCTATATTCATGTAAAAAAAATTTGAGAATTGCAGTTAAAAACGGCACACTCAGTTATTTTTGTCTCATTTAAATGTTTTAACCCTAAATAAATTACTAGCTTTAAAAAAGTATCTTTAAATCACACTCACATGAGATAAAGGCTATAAACGTCTGTTTAATTTTAAATGGCGCGAGTCGCTATCACGTGACCGCCGACAAACTATTCAGTTTATGTCGTAAACACCCCAGCGCAACATAAACAAAAACTACTGTGTGTACCTTTTACTGTAGTCTAATGATACACATTCAGCTTGGTGTATAGCAGTTCATTATGTGTTCTTGCATATAGTCACATGGATGTCTGTGCAAAAGCATTTATTTGTGAATTCTGCCATTTTACATTTGCCAGAAGACATCTTAATCATCATTAGGGTTTTTATAAAGATAACAAGATGTTCAGAGATGTTGTAGCCTATTGCCAGATATTAAAGCCACATAGGCTATTAGCCTAACTTTACAGGCTTACTTCAGAAATCAAAATCATGCTAAAAAAAATAAAAACATATCTCAAGCAGTCTTTACATAGTTAACCTGCCTGAAACTTGACTTAAGGGTATAGTTCACCAAAAAGATGAAAATTCTGTCATCATTAATTTACCCTCAACCAAACACTGTACACTGTAAAAAAAAAAAATCCGTAAAATTTATGGTAAAAAACCGGCAGCTGTGGTTACCGGAATTTTACCGTAAAAAATACGGTAGCAACATTTTAGGTTTTACGGTTTTAACTTAAATTTACAGTTAAATACCGTAATTTCATTAACTGATATAATGTTAATATACCAACCTACTGAAGTACTGAAATCTGTTTTGTAGCTTTGTAATACACTGATAACCACCAAATGCAGGAGGTGATGAGAAAGTCACACGATGAACCAAAGCCCATCACAAGCAGCTTTTAAATATTAACATATATAGAAGGTGCACAGTGTCATTCACACAAACACCAAACACCATCATGGTAACACACATGACACTGAAATAATGCAATAAACATTCATTTAACAACATTAGGTGTAACACACAACCCTGATATACAAAACTGATAAGAAAAATCTAAGAAGGAACATAGTTATTTCAACAATACAACATCAAATTTGAAATGTAACGCAGGGAATTCTGGGAATGTAAATTTATGGTTATTCACTGTAAATTATACGGTATTTTTCACTTCCAAAAACGGTATACTACCGTAAAATTTATGTCCAATACATGTAATGTCCAATACAGTTTTTAACCGTATATAGGGGAATTTACCGTTAACCATTTAACAGGTTTTTACTGTAGCATTTTTACAGTCTTTTACCATTAAATTCACAGTCATTTTTTACAGTGTAGCCATTGACTTCTATAGTATTTTTTTTTCCATACTATGGAAGTCAAAGGAAGTCGTTAACAGAATTAAAAAAAATGTATGCAGGTGTGGAACAACCAATGCTGCCAACTAATTTTCAGGGGAAGTTGCTAAAGGAAGGTTGATTTGTTGCTAAAAGTTGCTAAATGATGTTGTGATGACATTGCGTGATGACGTCATTACGTAATCACGATGCAAAATTGTGTCAAATCTCAGCAAAAACATATATATATTTTATATATGTTAATTTAGATTTGTTCGTAGCAATATAAATGCATAATATAATATTAAAATATAAATAACTATTTTTAAATCCATTGAATTATCGAAAACGTACACATTTTTAAAACTATTACAATTTAAGTTTTATACTTTAAAGCGGTTTATTAGTAGTTAGTTAGTATGCTGCACTCTAAGAAAAGTAAAAAAATAATGCACAATCTACTGTGTTAATATAAAAGAATTTTCTGGATTGAGTTTTTCACAGGTTTTTGTACCTGCATTTTTAATTACGCATTGTATTTTGTGTTTTCGGGTTACAACAATTGGCAACACTGGGAACAACTTGAGGGTGAATAAATAATGACAGAATTTTCATTTTTGGCTCAACTATACTTTACATTCCACACATCCAACGGGAAGCGCCACTTACTGTACATTTTGAACAGGAGAACACCATGAAAGAAAATAATCCTATCATAATATATCTGTCAAAAAACAGAAGGAGCCCACGATGAGGAAACAGGTAAGTTTTATAGAGTTTATTTACAGGCTGGATGGATAGCAGTGAAGCAGAAAACAACAAGTAAGCAAGTATATCAACACTGTAAAAAAAATTCCGTAAAATTTACGGTAAAAAAACGGCAGCTGTGGTTACCGGAATTTTACCGTAAAAAATACGGTAGCAACGTTTTAGGTTTTACGGTTTTAACTTAAATTTACAGTTAAATACCTTAATATCATTAACTGATATAATGTTAATATACCAACCTACTGAAGTACTGAAATCTGTTTTGTAGTATCGCCAACCAAACAGTTGTATTATATTAAAACAGTCTGTATTTAAAGGCCTAAGGACTAATCCGACCTAAAACGGATTTGCAAACCACAAGATTTGATTCAGATCCAGCTTGAATGACCTGCTGATGTCTGTTTTGTGCCCATCTGTTGTTCCTGTGGTTTAATTGTAATGGACACACAATCAAACAGCTTTTCTCTTTCTCTCTCTCGCGCCTCTTGATGTTTTTGATGAATCTAAACAGGTCACTGTAATCAGCACAAAATCAAAAGCATCAAATGACATTAGACCAGCCTTTCAGGCTAAATGAGATCCCAGAGTTCCTCCTTTGTAGTATAATTTTGTTGTAGATGACATAATAGTTTACATTCAGCAGAGCTCTATGAGTCTATGTGATAGTTAGATAGATAGATAGATAGATAGATAGATAGAGATAGATAGATAGATAGATAGATAGATAGATAGATAGATAGATAGAGATAGACAGATAGATAGATAGATAGACAAGTGAAGCGGTGGATGTATCCTCAGGCATTGTGATCGTATTGTCATGTCACTCACTTTCCATATGTCGTTTAGGAGCGGGTGGTCTGGTTGTGTATAGAGAGGGTGTTTTGTCAGAACAAAGGGTTTTCCAGCAACACCTGTTCTGCTACATCAAAACCCGCGTCTCTAAATCACTTTGAATTCATCAGGCAGGATCGGGTTAGTGTCCTGGCTCAAAGAGGACTGACATGAAAGCTGACGCATAAAAGGAAATGAACTGTGGCTCACGGACTGTGCCTGTGGTTTATTCCGGACAGCAGTTAGTTTCACCATTCAAGTCACAATTAAACCTGCTACTACTAGTATTACACATGCAAGCATAGACAAAGTTAGACTATAAGGTTGGGCCGATCTATAGTTGCTTTTAGAGTTAAACTTTCACATATCCTCACTTGTTAAAAAAGGCTTGTGACAGACGAGAACATTTTGACCACAAATGTGTCATCGTCTCTAATGCTGTAGCAGGAACTGAATGAATGAATGAATGACAGATCTGAGGCAGTTTGGACAAAATGACAGATGATTGATTCAAAATGTGTCTGCAAAAATGACACCAGAAGCACCATTTCTGTAGAGATGATACGGGTTTGCAGGGAGGTGTATGTTGTGCCATTAAATGAATTCTTTGCAACCTGATCTGACATAGTGCTCAGATAAACCTCAGATAATTGGGATTAAAAGAAATTGAGAAAACTGAGAAATACTGTACATGGTCCTAATCGGTCTTGGTTGCTACAGCTAAAAGAATCAGACACTATAGATTTCAAAAGTTTGGGGCTAGTAAAAACATTTTTCTTAAAGAATTAATATTTTTATCCAACAATGATGCATTAAATTGCAACATTAATTTGACTTTTAAATTTATACAAAAATATTTATTTCAAATAAATGCAGTTCATTGAACTTTCCATTCATATAAGGATCCTGAAAAAATGTGATCAGTTTCTACAAAAATACTGGATGAAGCAGCACTGCTGTTTGCAACACTGATAATAATAAGAAATGTTTATTGAGCGGCAAATCAGCATATTAGAATGATTTCTGAATTCTCTTTAAGAAGGTAATACTTTTACAGTGAAATCATGAGTTTCAATATTTGCTTACAATCACTAATAATCACAAATACACATTATAATGCATTATGTTACAGTATGTATATCATGTGACCCATGTGTTCCAAGCTCCCTTTATACAGAAAGCCCCTCGATGCCCTTAAATTCCCTTAAGATATTTTAAATGTCATATTGTGCAACAGCGCTTCGCCTCTGGAAAAACACAACATATGTGTGATGATGTGTAACATATAGCTCCCCCGCATCAGTCATCCAGCATTGTTTGGTATCAATAGCAATTAAAAAATAACACTGACAGAGTTGTTTGGTGAAAGTGCTGATGCATTTTTAGGAACACCGGCTCTGTGAGGGTTTTAATCTCAGATTTGGGTTAAAACAGTTGCAATCAAATTAACTGACAAGAAATTCTTCACATGATGTGTTGTTTCTGTGTTCACTTAACCAAATGAATGCTCAGATTAGACTGAACACTAGAAGTGCTGCGGCTAAATGAGATTTCAGACATACACCCTCTGCCTCTTTTGCGAGAGATTGCGAGAAGTGGTAAGGATGTAGTTTCTGTACATTTATTATATAATACACTATTATATAATACATTTTCTATATTCTTTCTTTCTTTTTATCATTCCTTTCTACTTTTTTTCCCATACCGTCCTTATTTCCTGCTATTTTTCATCTCTTGGTTTCACCTAACTTTCTTTCTTTATTTTTCTTTCCTCCCACTTTTTGTCTATTTTCCCTACTTGAGCAGCCCAGTATGTTATCTAACAGAACCCAGTGTGTAGGAGGGGATTACATCCATGTGCTTATGAATATCATCTCATCGTGGATGGTGCATAGCAGAAGAGCTCTTCTCTTGTCCTCTGCTGCAGGTGGAGATCGGAACTCGTGTGAAATGTGGTGAACTTTGACCTCACAGGAACTAGGAGAAAGTTAACACTGCCGTGTCCTCTCACACAACATTCCATAGGAATATTTCAGCCACACTTTCTGCGTAACTTTCTTACCACAGTTAAAGTGAACCTCAAACAGAGCATCTCTAAGTCATATTTCACCCTAAAAAAAAATCTCTTTACTTGTATTTATCCAGAAGTTTTACTTTTGGGTTGGAATTCTCTTTCGATTCTCTTTTAATTACTATAATACAGCAATTAAACCACCCTGGCTGGAAACAATTATTTTGGTATGAATGAAATTCATATAATTTAACTTCAATAAACGATAAATAATATATAATGTATTATGTATCATTTTATGCTGACAAAGAGGTTGTTAGGAAACATAGTTTTGTATAGTAAAATATAATTTCTGAACTTTGATTTCGAGCGATTGTAATGTCTGTTTAGTTTCATGTTCTTGTTTTCATGTCTTTTATTTTGTATTTTGATTTATGATGTTAGTGTCATGCTTCCCTTGCCCTCATTTCTGCGCTGTGTATGTGTCAAGTTCTGATTGGTTGCTATAGTCATGTGTCTTGTTCCTCATTGGTTATTGTCCTGTCATGTGGTTCTCAGTTCGGTTTTCTCATTGGTTGATTCTTGTCATGTGACCCTTAAGGCCGGGACACACCAAGCCGACTTCAAAGAACTAGCTGCGACAAAAGCCGACAGTGTTGTCACCTCACGTCGGCAGCGTCGGGCCGAAAAGCTGCGCTTGAACTCACCGCACAGACTACAGCCGACGGCAAACTAACACGTGCGTTCTGCGCATGCGTGAGATGAATTAACTGTCTATATCAGCAGCTATCAATATTGTATTTTCGTCATTCAAAAGGAGAAACCGAAACAATGTTATACGAGATAAACGCAGATACACGAAACGTAAACAAAGCAGGCGATGAGTGGAACACACCAAACAAACTAGCCCAACCATCGCTCACCATCGGGCCGACGTTGGCCAATGGCTGACTGTCGGCTTGGTGTGTCCCGCCGTTAGTGTTTGCTACAAATAGCCCTCATGTTCCCATTGTTCTTGGTCATGTATTTAATGTATGTACCTGCTGTCGGTGAGTCTAGTCTGTTCATGCTACGTGAAGTCTGTTCAAGTCAAGTCAAGTCTTTGTTTGGATTATGTTTGGATGACTTTGTAAATAAACTGCACATGGGTTCTTCAACTTGCCGTTCAGTGGACTGCTCATTACAGAATACACGACCACAACCATGAACCCAGCAGTTTCATGCTTCCTCTGCCTGCGTCAAGGAAACAGGGCTATAGAGGTACAGTATATGTGGAGGACTTTTGCGAACTTTCTCACTGTGTGGATTTTAATGACGTGGCGCTTAAGGACATTTTTCGCTTTGGTTTAAATGAACCCCTTTGTTCAAGTCTGTCAGGGGGTAAGATTTGTTGGTCACTAGAACAATATATTGACTATGCTTTGTTGTTGGCTGGTTCACCTCTTACTGTGGGAGTTGCGGATGAGGAGCCCTGCAATTGTGCTGTACCCACTGCACCAGAGCATTTTCACGTCCCGACCATCATGTCAGGAGTTGCTCAGATCATACCTACCAAGCCAGAGTCTGCTCACGTCACGTCTGTCAAGCCAGGACCTGTTCACGTCATGTCTGCTACTCCAAAGCCCAATGCCTGCCAAACCAGCTCCTGCTCACGTTATGCCTGTCAAGCAAGAACCTGCTCATGTCATGCCAGTTAAGTCAAAGTCTACTCATGTCATGTCCACCATATTAAAGCCTGATCACGTCATGTCTGCCAAGCCAGAGTCTGCTAATGTCATGTCTGCTACCCCAGGGCCTGCTCACGTCACAATTGCCAAGCCAGAGCCTGATCACGTAATGCCAGCCACTCAAGAGATTCTTCTCAACATGGCCGCCATTCAAGAGCTTCGTCGCAAGATGGCCGCCACAAAAGAGTCTCTTCGCAATATGGGCGCCCTTCTAGAGCCTTCCAAAGTCTCGTCACGTCTCAACTGATCTTCCAAAGTCTCGTCACGTCTCAACTGATCGTCCAGAGTCTCGTCACGTCTCAGTTGATCTTCCAGAGTCTCATCATGTCTCAACAGATCGTCCAGAGTCTTGACACGATATGGCCACCATTTCAGAGCCTCGTCCCATCATGGCCGCCATTTCAGAGTCTGCTCATGTCAAGCCTGATTCCCCGGCCAAGATGGTCGTCACGCCTCAGTCCCCGGCCAAGATGGCCGCCACGCCTGATTCCCCGGCCAAGATGGCTGCCACGCCTGAGCCTCGTCACGCTATGACTGCCAAGCAAGTTTCCCCTAAAGGATTTTTTTTGGGGGGGCTATAGTACCCAAGCTCCAGCGGATGCGCATTTTTAGTGTGTGGGCTGCACACTGCGCTCCAGAGGCCTCTTCTGTCCACGAGTCTGCTCCAGGGGCCTCTTCCGTCCACGAGTCTGCCCCAGGGGCCTCTTCTGTCCATGAATCTGCCTCAGAGGCCTCTCCTGTCCATGAGTCTGCCCAGAGGCCTCTCATTTCCTCCAATCCACTCCAGTGCCTCCAGAGGTGGTGGCGTCCGCTCTAGAACCTACAGAGGTGGCGGTGTCCGCTTTAGAACTCTCTACCTGTCCTGTCACGGCCAAGGAGGCCGTTCATGAACTCTCTGTCTGTCCTGTCACGGCCAAGGAGGCCATTCATGAACTCACTGTCTGCCTTGTCACAGCCATGGAGGCCGCTCATGAACTCACTGTCTGTCCCGTTACGGTCAACGAGGCCGCTCATGAATTCACTGTCTGTCCTGTCACGACCAAAGAGGTCATTTATGAATATTCTGCCTGTCATGTTGCGGCTATGGAAGCTTCTCAAGAACTCTCTGCCTGTTCTATCACGGTCAAGTGGTCTGTCCACGTCTCTGCTCTGCCATGGCTTCCTGCTCTGCCGGCACCACTCAGCCATCCTGCTATGCCTGCTCCGCCATGGCTCCCTGCTCTGCCTGCTCCGCCATGGCTCCCTGCTCTACCTGCTCCACCATGGCTCCCTGCTCTGCCTGCTCCATGCTCCTATGGATCTGATCCATGGCCCAGGTCCTCTGTTGATCCACAATCTGCCTCTATTCCATGGCCCAGGTCCTCCAGTGTTCCACAGTCTGTCACTGCTCCACGGCCCAGGTCCTCCAATGTTTCACTGTCTGCCACTGCTCCACGGCCCAGGTCCTCCAGTGTATCACTGTCTGCCACTGCACCATGGCCCATGGTCTTGCCCTCTGCTCCACAGCCTAGGCCATGATTCTGAACCTGTTCTCCCTAAATGGGCCTGGCCCTCCATCCCTCCCCTTATTCCGCCTCTGCTCTACCACCCTCCTGGACTTTTTGGGTTTTGTTTCTGTTTTGGGGTGGGTTTTTCACTAGGGTTGTCAGGTGCTGCCCTTAGAGGGGGGGGATATGTAATGTCTGTTTTGTTTCATGTTCTTGTCTTCATGTCTTTTATTTTGTAATTTTATTTATGATGTTAGTGTCATGCTTCCCTTGCCCTCATGTATTTCTGCCCTGTGTATGTGTCAAGTTCTGATTGGTTGTTATAGTCATGTGTCTTGTTCCTCATTGGTTATTGTCCTGTCATGTGGTTCTCAGTTCTGTTTTCTCATTGGTTGATTCTTGTCATTTGACCCTTAGTGTTTGCTACAAATAGCCATCATGTTCCCATTGTTCTTGGTCGTGTATTTAATGCATGTACCTGCTGTCGGTGAGTCTAGTCCATTCATGCTAAACTGCACATGGGTTCTTCAACTTGCCGTTCAGTGGACTGCTCATTACAGCGATGATGTTTTTCTTCTTTTCTTGATTTTGTAATGTTGAAACGGTGTTGAGAATTGTTATTATACATATATATAGTATTGCATTATGCAAGGAGAATGAGACAAGAAAGAGAATTTTGGTGGAAATGTGTTTAACTGTCATATAATGTCACAATGCAAAAATATATCTTTATACAGAAATATATTTCTTAATACATATTTCTATTTGTATTTTTACTTTTTCATTTTTTTTTATTTTGGGGTTGAAATATGGCAGTGTTATTTTAATATTATTTATATACAATTATAGTATTTATTCATATTTAATAGCTTTTATTTTTATATTTAAAATTTGTTATTTTATGGCTGCCAAATAAATTAATCTGTGTGTACTGTGTATATTTATATGTATATAATAAACACACACACACACATATAAATATAAATATATATATATATATATATGCTTGTGTATTTTTATAAATCTTTTTTCACAGTTAATTTATTTGACAGCCCTATTTTTTATTTATATTTTATATTTAAATATTTTTATTTTTAATTTTTATAGTTTTTAATTGTAGCACTTTTAGTAATTTTATGTGCTTTTGACTTTCTTTTTTTTTTACAGAATATTTGCATATAGATTTAATTTATTTTTATTTCAATTTTAGTACATCAAATTCTACTTTTTACAGCTAGCTGCCAAGGCAGCATTTCTCATTTTTAGTTCTTCATCTAATGTTTTTATAATTTATTTAATTTGGGCTTTATGTCAGTTACAGAAAATGTTTTTAATAAATTTGTTATTTTATGGCTGCCAAATCAATTAATCTGTGTGTACTGTGTATATTTATATGTATATAATAAACACACACACACATATATAAATATATATATATATATATATATATGCTTGTGTATTTTTATAAATCTTTTTTCACAGTTAATTTATTTGACAGCCCTATTTTTTATTTATATTTTATATTTAAATATTTTTATTTTTAATTTTTATAGTTTTTAATTGTAGCACTTTTAGTAATTTTATGTGCTTTTGACTTTCTTTTTTTTTACAGAATATTTGCATATAGATTGAATTTATTTTTATTTCAATTTTAGTACATCAAATTCTACTTTTTACAGCTAGCTGCCAAGGCAGCATTTCTCATTTTTAGTTCTTCATCTAATGTTTTTATAATTTATTTAATTTGGGCTTTATGTCAGTTACAGAAAATGTTTTTAATAGTTTTATATTCAGTTTTAACAACACTAAAATATTATCATGATTATGTTCTTAACAGGCTTAGTACGATTTACAAATGTGGTTTTAGTATTTGTTTTTCTTGCCATTACACTTTACCAGTCCAGTTATGATCAAACTAGATGTTTAAATCCAATTACCTACCAACATATTTAGACAGCTGGTGACAGCTGAGCCACCAATGAACGCTATTAAGTTTGCATTTCATCCATATTAGATTAAATAACTGAACTGAAACAGAAATGCAGTTGCACCTCAAGCCCATTTGTATGTGTGTGTGTGTAACAAGCTCGTATATGAGCCGATGCCTGGATGTAGTCCCTGCATAGCGTAGTGAGCACGGCGTGGGCCTCACTCCACCCGTCTTTATGTAAAGTCTGAGTGGGAGGGAAGCCTGATCAGCTCTTCTGTTCCAGAGTTAGAACGGTACTGCAGAAACACAGTGATGACTTAGTCCAATGTGAACAAAACCACCCACTCTGACGATATAACGCCGAAAAACTCCTGTCGTACTCTCCTTCTGCACTTTGACCCTTTGTATTTGAAGACGTAATCATAACAGCCTTCCTCCCCAAGTAGAAGCGTATTATGCAATAGCATCACGCAAGGTGCGATTTGAATTTGTGTGCACTGACGACGGCTTCCTGTGGCGGTTGACCACCGAATCGTTCACCAGTTCTCTTGATCTACCAATAGATGGTGACACACTCCTGTCCTAACCTGGACCAGTGAAGGGAGAACATGTTGCAGGGGAGGTGTTAGAGAGAGAAGAACTGATAAAAGTGTGTGTTTGAACGTGAACGAGTCAGTCAGGCTGGCACAGCAGGAGAGGGGCGGTAAAGCTCTCGGCGTGAGGGGCAGGTAGCCACAGGTCTAGGAGTCCTACACCTGTTTGACACTTCCTGGATTGCACACACATGCCTGGTGCAAGTGGAGAAAGTGAAACAAAAGAGAGAGAGAGAGAGAGAGAGAGTTTGCCTGGAGAGAAGCTTCTTGCCAAACAAACAGCTGAGTTGCAGTAGGTGAGCCGCGAAGGAGGAGGAAGTCGTCTGGCTGCAGCCCATGGACGAGAAAAACAGGAACGTTATCTGTCAAAGCTGTACCCGCACTTCGAGATCTACTTCCTGGTGCTGTGCCGTTCTGCACGATTGCCTGACTAAGCCATACTGAAGTAAACTGCGCGTGGAGAGCACTTCCACTTCTGAACCTCGGCTTCAAATGTTTCCCTTGCATCATTTCTTTTTTTGTCTGCTATGGAGACTTTGATGGACTGGCTTCCTGTGACCGTCGTGTCTGAAGTTGTGACAGGTGAAGTCAGGTTACACATCTGAGATGGAGCAGTTGAACTGGCACCCTGAGGGAGAGGTGGAGAGGCTGTCCCGACCCCTGGAGGTTCTCCTGGACGGCGAAGACCCCGGAGGTCCAGATTCAGCCTCCTCGTCTTGTTCGGACCTGTCCATCACAACCCCTGCAGCTCAACCTTGTCCCAACAACACCAAGAGCTTCTCTGGACTGCGGATCTTTGGTAGAAGGTGGGTGAGATGTTTGAGCTCTTGCATGGACTCTAAACTTCAGGGTTGTTCAAAAGGAAAGTACGTTTTTGAAACATCTTGTGTCTTTATTTCACTTTACTCCAAACATTCGTGACTGGAACAGCATGTCTGAAGTTTATTTATAGGCTATTTTTAATTGATTTTAGTTTGTGGACTCTCAACTTTAATTTTTAAGTTGAAATGGCATTTTTGACCAACTCTAAAGGCCAAAAGTGTCTATTTTATTTTATTCATAGGCTGTTGTATTACATTTTTTTATTAATTATTTTTCTGTCTCTCTACTTCAATATTAAAACTAACATAATAGCGTTTTTGACCAACTTAAAAGGACAATAGAAATATTATACGTTTTCAAAACTTGTGGTGTCTCTTCTCTGCCATCAAGTCAAACATTTGTGACAGAAACCACACATCTGATGTCTATTTGCAATTTAAACTAGGGTTTTTGCTTGGACCAGCCCTATGGTGAAAGGCACCACCTGATGTCCTGGGGTCACGAAATTCGTGACTCTCCATCTTTCTAGGAAATGCTTTGTGAAGCATTTTCCCAAATCCTTCAATGTAACCGTTTCTGCTTAAAAACATTAACTCGTAACTCCCATGACATTACCTCGGCTTATTTTAAAAGACGTGCGCTTTCGAAATTTCATCAGGCGTCTAAATTAATCCTACGATCTCCTGTGGTTCCCTGGAAATAGATGCCTTTAATGGATTAGAGAAGCAATTAATTATGCACTATAATTGTCCGACCTGTTGGGAGAACAGCGTATACCTGTGCTCCGCACTCCTGACCTCATGCACCTCGACTTGACTTAGATCTGTGTGATTTCACCTGGTTTTACCTTGTGTGTGTATCTGAGAAAGACAAGGCATTAATAATATGAGGATGTGAAATAGCAGAGAAAACGGAAGTTTGTTTCTTTTTGTATCTTTTCATCTCATCTTCTCACAACTGATGACTGATAATTCTGATATGGTTTGCATTTTTGCATTGTCCAGAACTGTCCCCATTAAAGGTAAAAATAAAGTTTTTTTTATTCTAGAACACTGAAAAAGTTTATTTTAGGGTTAGTGGGTTAGACAGTTCAACCTTAAAAACAGGTCTGTATTTACCTCCAAATGACCATCTTTTATTGTTGATGGTTTGATTATTTTCTTCTTTCAAAACCGTTGACCTAGATCAGATATAAAGGCTTTTTTTGTGCCTCAGTGAATATTTAAATAATTGGAAGAACCTTTTTAACTATAAAGAAGCTTCTGTCCAATTGAAAGGTTCCATTGATGTTAAAAGTTCTTCATGGAACCATCAATGCCAATAAAGAATCTAGAATTGTTCAAAGCTGGACTGAATGATTGGAATGTGTAATTTTGTATTTTGTGGCAAAAGTTGGACCTTCAGCCTCAGATTTTGCAGACTCCCTGTGTCATTTATTGTTTAATATCGACATTTCCAGTCAAATAAGTTCTTCACAAACATTTTGACCTGCGAGCCCTACTAGAATTTTTAAGTAAGTAGCAGTAAGTAAGCAGATCTTGTCTTTTTGCTTTCAACTATGAAAAACTTCCACAAACAAAACTTGATTAGAGGACTAAAGTATCTAATCAGATGCATCACATAGCTCCAACTGCTAACAGATTGTGTATAAGTGTGAGTCTGGAATGTTTTTGCAGGTTTTACAGTTGGCTTTCATTGCACTATACAGACAATGGACGTTCCCTTGCTCTATTTTCGAGCATGATAAACCAGTTTTTCCAAGTGAGAGTTTAAGAAGAATTCACCTATGGTTCTGTGAGGGGTTCAGTCACTCATGCATGCATTTCAGTTTTTTGAATTGCTTTCATTGATAATGGTGTTTGCTTTAGGCAAGCAACCTTCTAACCTTAAAGGAATGAAAGTTCTTTCATCATTTACTGACCTTTATGTCAATCCAAACCTGCATGACTTTTTTGTTTTTGGTCCACACAATGAAAGTCAATGGGGGCCAGTGATCTTTTGGACCCCATTGACATTCACTGTGCTCAACAGCAGTATTATATGTACAAAATGTGTGTGTATATATATATATATATATATATATATATATATACATACACATATATATATGTATATGTATGTATAGTAGTGCTGCTGGGCAATGATTAATCACGATTAATAACGATTGCAAAGACACATGCAATATTTGCATGCATGTGTGTGTATTTATATATACATAATAAATATACACAGTAAACACACATATATTATGTACACAAAAACTTTTATTTTGGATGTGATTAATCGCGATTAATCATTGCCCAGCACTAATGTAAATTTTTACTTAGTATAGGACAATCGTATAAAATGTGAGTATTAAGTAATTATTTTTTAGTAAATATTTTTTACTAAATAAATACATTATCTAGTTAAGAGGTATAGAGCTTTAATAAAATTATGAAATACTGATTTTAAAATTATGGAAAACTGTCAAACATAGAAACTGACTTTATTCTGTTAATTTTCCAAAATAAATGACCATTTCTCCATCACCCAGTCCCCCTTCCTTCGAGATGTGTGTGTGTGTTTGTGTGTGTGTTTGTACTTCACCTTTTCTGTGTGCTGATGAGGCACCTGTTCACGGCTGTGTTGATGTGTGTAATCTGATAATGCCATACACAGCTAGGACACCTGAGGCACACGGGTTGTGTATCACTGCGGTACAGAGAGTTCAGACCAGATTCCTCAGGGCCATGAAGACCTGAGCATCCAAAAGGCCGTTAAATGTGCCGATTGCATCAAAGAACTGCTTTTTTCAGGTCATAGGTAGACACAGGTTTCCTTGAACACTCTTATACCCAGTGGCCCATCTCGCACGACTTAATTTGCATGGCTGCACTGTTCCGCCCCGTGGAGGAACAGGCCCATTTCTGTAGCTATCTTTAACGTCTCATTCTATACTGGAGCTAAGTATGGATCAGGGTCAGAGTCTCAGGGTGGGCTAATGGAGATCTCTAGGCCTATGTGGGTGACTGAATATGTGTCAAAGTGAATGAGTGTATATGGAATTTTTTGAGTGAGGTGGGAATAAAGGCCCGTTCACACCAACAACAATCATTACAATGCTAACTATATCAGTATCCACACAAACGCAAAATAACTTTATTATAAGTGTGTGCCGCATTTGTGTCATCTGCCTCATCTACCTTTTAAGGAGGATGAATTATGATAGGCTGTCAGTGTTTTTTAATAATTCATCAGCTTGAAAAAAAAAACATTTTGGAAGTAATTCCAACAATCCTTCCTCTGGGCAGGTATTTTTATAGCCTTGTTGTGGTATGGACTCTGCTACTGTTTTACAGTTAGAACGATTTTTAAAACATTACCATTATCATTATAATTATTGTTCTTTGTGTGAACAGGCCCTGAGGCTGGTGGTGAAATGCCAAAAGGGCTGTACATTTTTAATTTTCATTTTACAATTTTAGTTTCAATTTCGGCTTCCAACGACTATGAAAACACAACAATCATGATTAAACAATTATTGTGCTTTATTCCGTTCCTCTCCTCTACAGCGGTGCGCTTCTGACACTCCATAAAAGCCCATAATTAACGTCCATATCAGTCAAATCATTTAAGTGACTATCGTAAAATGAAAAAGGGTTATTAAAAGCATATTAGGCTGTGAAAGAGTACTTACACTGTTCCTCAGACGGCTTTATACGTGCGCGCTCTGAGACTGAGGGAAACTCGAACAACCAAAATATAGCTTACTCATAGGGCTTCGGGTACGTGCCTAAATGGTCAAATATACACAAAAATAGTTAAAAAATGCTTGGTTTGGAGGGTATTCATGTAAATAGTCGGTTTGTAAACACATTCTTAAGGTAAATAATTTGAATGTGGGATGTGTATCAGTATATTGGATCCGTGCAGCGGGTCTTAAAGTCACAGTAGGCTACACTAATTAAACAAAAGAAAAAGAAAACCTCTTACTGTTCTTAACAGAATAACTTTTGTAGCTTTAATAAGAATCAAACTAATTCATGGAGTGAAGACTGTGCTTTTTATTATTTTACATTTGATTCATTTCTGTATTTGTCCATATTGATTGTAATTTGCTTCTTTGTTTGCGGTTTAGGCTACGTTTAACAACGTTTGAGGATTTTGAAATCGAGAATTGTGACATTTCAATGAGAATTCATTTTGGTATCTATAATTTTAAATAACCATGATTACAATATTAGATATTACAATATTATTATTTCCCCCCATAATCGAGTAGCTCTATGAATTCTGTGAATCTCTGGAATTTGAAACAGGCTCTAAAAATGACCACCGTAATGCTGCCACGCAAAGACGTGTAAAAAAAAACCATTCACCCATACAGTATATATTCACCCATGTTGTCTTCTTGCTCATGAAGCACACTCTGAGAGACACTGTGCCTGCAGTTTGACCATTGTGGTGGAGCAAGCGCAATCATAGGAACTGATCGATTTTGGAGAACAACGATGGAATGGAACTAGGATGTGACAAAATCAGGGAGTTTCCTGCATGTGATCATCAGTGGGATGCCATGGTTCTCGACATGTTTGCATTTTACAAAATGTTTCTATGTTGCGAAAGCAGATGACATTCTGTAAAGATCCTTTGTAATCATTTGTGTGATCATTGTTCACATACAGCTGTTATCATACGTCCACATACACTCTTAAAAATAAAGGTGCTTCACGATGCCATAGAAGAACCTTTTTGTCTAAATGGTTCCATAAAGAACTTTTAACATCTGAAGAACCTTTCTGTTTCACAAAAGGTTCTTTGTGGCGAAAGAAGTTTCTTCAGATTACAAAAAGGTAAGAAAGAGATGGTTCTTTAAAAAACCTTTGACTAAATGGTTCTTTGTGGAACTAAAAATGGTTCTTCTACGCTTGAAGAACCTTTTGAAGCACCTTTATTTTTAAGAGTGTACCCCTTGCAGAATCCTTAAGATGATTAGTTTCTTTCGAAAATAAACAATAAAAATAATGTATAATTTATTTAGTGACATATATAAAAAAATATACCACAAGACAAAAATACTACAATTTGCAATTTTTTTTTTATAAATAAATAAAACAGAAACTACAAATGGTCAACACAACATATAAGGAACCAAGTAAACTGAACTTTTAAACAGGATAATTTGTGTAAATTCAGTTAATATTTTGTCTGAAAAGTTTTGTGAAAGCATTCATTTTGATATCATGTCGAACTAAATCACAGGTTTTCAACTCTAAGAAAAAAAGGTACAAAGCTGTCACTGGGACAGGACCCTAAGGTATCAAATCTAAAAGGTACATCTTTGGTCCTTATTTACCCCTAAATGGTACGGGGAGGCTGTCTCACCTGTTCATCTCTTGGACTTGCTCTGTCAGTTCACTGTGAGGAGACGGTCAGGGAAGGAGCCGGGGAGCTAAACTCTCAGGTCGTATAATATCTTTTGTTGTTGTTGTTGTTGGATATTGACTAATAACTGGACAGAAATGCAGAGTTAAGCTTTAGAACTTAGTGTTTAGGGATGTTTTGTATGTGTTTGTACTGTATGTGGACATTTAGCAGTGAGTTTGGACCAGTTGTTGTTCTTATATTGAGTACTGTTATGAATATTTATCTTTTGACATGCATAAAGCTTTGTGTAATGTAAATCTGTTAAAATGTAGCAGACATAAACAAATGATATGTGTACTGTAGCTAGTACAAAATTTTAATTATATTGAGAAATACTATCATATTATAAACCTAACATGTATTTCTTATAAATACTACTGAAAATATATAGTAAAGTTATTATTATTATCATTATTATATGTATATATCATTACACATATTGAAACATATATACTGTATATTGTGACATGCAATTAAAAAAATATATAATTTAAATTAAGTAAAAAAAACAAAAACAAAAAAAACTATAATAATTGGAGCATTTAAAAGAAACATATTTTTTAAGTGTGTGTGTGTGTATATATATATA